>NC_143045.1:28317500-28345000 GCF_057628025.1 Oncorhynchus mykiss | reverse complement strand
GGGATAAAAAACTGTGTTCCATACATTATGAATGGTAGAGTGATGGAGTGATAGAAACTCTCTCACTGAGGAAGCAGCCAGCTCTCTGCACTGCCAAGTGCCTCAATTCACAGGCATAAAGCAACCCTTCAAAATCAAGACTGTCATCTCTCTCTTTCTCTCTTTCACACACCATTCAGAGAGGCAGCTAAATAGTCCAGACAGAAGCCCTTACACAAAAATACACATACATTTCAGTGTTCAGATTCACGCCGTATTCCCTCAGGAAGCATCAACAGACACTTCCTACAACATACTTCATATAAATACTCCTCAATTATTCCTCAAAGAGAAGGTCCCATCATTTCTCTTGAACATTTCTCCTCTCTCCGCCTCATCCAGGGATGCTGTGGAAGTATCTGTCCCCAGTATCTGTCCCCAGCATCTGTCCCCAGTATCTGTCCCCAGTCCTAATTACATGATTTCTGCCTCATCCAGGGATGCTGTGGCAGTATCTGTCCCCAGTATCTGTCCCCAGTCCAAATTACAGGATTTCTGCCTCATCCAGGGATGCTGTGGCAGTATCTGTCCCCAGCATCAAATCAAATCAAATCAAATTTTATTTGTCACATACACATGGTTAGCAGATGTTAATGCGAGTGTAGCGAAATGCTTGTGCTTCTAGTTCCGACAATGCAGTAATAACCAACAAGTAATCTAACTAACAATTCCAAAACTACTGTCTTGTACACAGTGTAAGGGGATAAAGAATATGTACATAAGGATGGATGAATGAGTGATGGTACAGAGCAGCATAGGCAAGATACAGTAGATGGTATCGAGTACAGTATATACATATGAGATGAGTATGTAAACAAAGTGGCATAGTTAAAGTGGCTAGTGATACATGTATTACATAAGGATACAGTCGATGATATAGAGTACAGTATATACGTATGCATATGAGATGAATAATGTAGGGTAAGTAACATTATATAAGGTAGCATTGTTTAAAGTGGCTAGTGATATATTTACATCATTTCCCATCAATTCCCATTATTAAAGTGGCTGGAGTTGAGTCAGTGTCAGTGTGTTGGCAGCAGCCACTCAATGTTAGTGGTGGCTGTTTAACAGTCTGATGGCCTTGAGATAGAAGCTGTTTTTCAGTCTCTCGGTCCCAGCTTTGATGCACCTGTACTGACCTCGCCTTCTGGATGATAGCGGGGTGAACAGGCAGTGGCTCGGGTGGTTGATGTCCTTGATGATTTTTATGGCCTTCCTGTGACATCGGGTGGTGTAGGTGTCCTGGAGGGCAGGTAGTTTGCCCCCGGTGTTGCGTTGTGCAGACCTCAATACCCTCTGGAGAGCCTTACGGTTGAGGGCTGAGCAGTTGCCGTACCAGGCGGTGATACAGCCCGCCAGGATGCTCTTGATTGTGCATCTGTAGAAGTTTGTGAGTGCTTTTGGTGACAAGCCGAATTTCTTCAGCCTCCTGAGGTTGAAGAGGCGCTGCTGCGCCTTCTTCACAATGATGTCTGTGTGAGTGGACCAATTCAGTTTGTCTGTGATGTGTATGCCGAGGAACTTAAAACTTGCTACCCTCTCCACTACTGTTCCATCGATGTGGATAGGGGGGTGTTCCCTCTGCTGTTTCCTGAAGTCCACAATCATCTCCTTAGTTTTGTTGACATTGAGTGTGAGGTTATTTTCCTGACACCACACTTCGAGGGCCCTCACCTCCTCCCTGTAGGCCGTCTCGTCGTTGTTGGTAATCAAGCCTACCACTGTTGTGTCGTCCGCAAACTTGATGATTGAGTTGGAGGCGTGCGTGGCCACGCAGTCGTGGGTGAACAGGTTGTACAGGAGAGGGCTCAGAACGCACCCTTGTGGGGCCCCAGTGTTGAGGATCAGCGGGGAAGAGATGTTGTTGTCTACCCTCACCACCTGGGGGCGGCCCGTCAGGAAGTCCAGTACCCAGTTGCACAGGGCGGGGTCGAGACCCAGGGTCTCGAGCTTGGTGACGAGCTTGGAGGGTACTATGGTGTTGAATGCCGAGCTGTAGTCAATGAACAGCATTCTCACATAGGTATTCCTCTTGTCCAGATGGGTTAGGGCAGTGTGCAGTGTGGTTGAGATTGCATCGTCTGTGGACCTATTTGGGCGGTAAGCAAATTGGAGTGGGTCTAGGGTGTCAGGTAGGGTGGAGGTGATATGGTCCTTGACTAGTCTCTCAAAGCACTTCATGATGACGGAAGTGAGTGCTACGGGGCGGTAGTCGTTTAGCTCAGTTACCTTAGCTTTCTTGGGAACAGGAACAATGGTGGCCCTCTTGAAGCATGTGGGAACAGCAGACTGGTATAGGGATTGATTGAATATGTCCGTAAACACACCTGCCAGCTGGTCTGCGCATGCTCTGAGGGCGCGGCTGGGGATGCCGTCTGGGCCTGCAGCCTTGCGAGGGTTAACACGTTTAAATGTCTTACTCACCTCGGCTGCAGTGAAGGAGAGACCGCATGTTTTCGTTGCAGGCCGTGTCAGAGGCACTGTATTGTCCTCAAAGCGGGCAAAAAAGTTATTTAGTCTGCCTGGGAGCAGGACATCCTAGTCCGTGACTGGGCTGGATTTCTTCCTGTAGTCCGTGATTGACTGTAGACCCTGCCACATGCCTCTTGTGTCTGAGCCGTTGAATTGAGATTGTACTTTGTCTCTGTACTGACGCTTAGCTTGTTTGATAGCCTTGCGGAGGGAATAGCTGCACTGTTTGTATTCGGTCATGTTACCAGACACCTTGCCCTGATTAAAAGCAGTGGTTCGCGCTTTCAGTTTCACGCGAATGCTGCCATCAATCCACGGTTTCTGGTTAGGGAATGTTTTAATCGTTGCTATGGGAACGACATCTTCAACGCACGTTCTAATGAACTCGCACACCGAATCAGCGTATTCGTCAATGTTGTTGTCTGAACATGTCCCAGTCCACGTGATGGAAGCAGTCTTGGAGTGTGGAGTCAGCTTGGTCGGACCAGCGTTGGACAGACCTCAGCGTGGGAGCCTCTTGTTTTAGTTTCTGTCTGTAGGCAGGGATCAACAAAATGGAGTCGTGGTCAGCTTTTCCGAAAGGGGGGCGGGGCAGGGCCTTATATGCGTCGCGGAAGTTAGAGTAACAATGATCCAAGGTCTTTCCACCCCTGGTTGCGCAATCGATATGCTGATAAAATTTAGGGAGTCTTGTTTTCAGATTAGCCTTGTTAAAATCCCCAGCTACAATGAATGCAGCCTCCGGATAAATGGTTTCCAGTTTGCAAAGAGTCAAATAAAGTTCATTCAGAGCCATCGATGTGTCTGCTTGGGGGGGGATATATACGGCTGTGATTATAATCGAAGAGAATTCTCTTGGTAGATAATGCGGTCTACATTTGATTGTGAGGAATTCTAAATCAGGTGAACAGAAGGATTTGAGTTCCTGTATGTTTCTTTCATCACACCATGTCACGTTAGCCATAAGGCATACGCCCCACGTCTGCGCGATGCGTGAAGTATCTATCCCCAGTCCAAATTACATGATTTCTGCCTCATCCAGGGATGCTGTGGCAGTATCTGTCCCCAGTATCTGTCCCCAGTATCTGTCCCGAGTATCTATCCCCAGTATCTGTCCCCAGTCCAAATTACATGATTTCTGCCTCATCCAGGGATGCTGTGGCAGTATCTGTCCCCAGTATCGGTCCCCAGTATCTGTCCCCAGTATCTGTCCCCAGTCCAAATTACATGATTTCTGCCTCATCCAAGGATGCTGTGGCAGTATCTGTCCCCAGTATCTGTCCCCAGTATCTGTCCCCAGTATCTGTCCCCAGTATCTGTCCCCAGTCCTAATTAGATTCCAGTGTTGAGCACTGTTTCTATTAGTGCTTTTTCAGGTCTGTTCGGTTTCGGTTCGATTATTAAAAATGATCATTTTTTTAAACATTAAATACAGTATGCATTATGTCGATTCCAAGTCTTCATCTCATCTCTATAAAGCTGCTGCCTATGCTGTCTGACAAACTCACTATTTTAGTAGTTCTAAGGCATGATTTTATGACTGCTGAATACCAACTATCAATCACTTAGATCATGTATTTTCAGCTAGAGATACTTTGCGAAGCATCTTCTCTCTATCTGCAGCGATTGAGCATTCTTCAGTCTCTTCTTTCCCTCTCCATGTCTGCCGCACACAGACCGGACAAGTAGGCACGCAATAGATTATGGTCATTGTAGTTAATTACCATGTTTTCTGCGATAAATTGTGTAGAATATTGGCCTACTCCTTACTACATCTGATTAATCTCTAGAGAAACTGTGTATTGAACTCACAGAAAAAGCTGAACGAAATGGAATTCAAATAATTGACCTGACTTTGGTAAATGAGTTATTTAAAACTGAAAAATAACTGAACGCTTAGCACTAGTTTCTTCTAATTTTCACTAAATCATCACATACTGACATTCTCACTAGTAGTCATGTCATATCATATCAGAGAAAGAAAATACCTTTCAAAGAGAAGATGAGTCTGCAGTCAATTTCTCCATCAAGTATAAAATAAATCTATTACAGAGGTCTCTCTCTCTATCTTTCTTAAATGTAAGGGTCTTTATTGGCATGGGAAACATATGTTAACATTGCCAAAGCAAGTGAAGAAGATAATAAACAAAAGTGAAATCAACAATAAAAAATGAACAGCAAACATTACACTCACAAAAGATTCAAACTGATAGAGAAATTTCAAATGTCATATTATGTCTATGAACAGTGTTATAATGATGTGCAAATAGTTGAAGCACAAAAGGGAAAATAAATAACCTTAAATATGGTGGCCTTTCTCAATAGCAAGGCTATGCTCACTGAGTCTGTACATAGTCAAAGCTTTCCTTGAGTTTGGGTCAGTCATAGTGGTCAGGTATTCTGCCACTGTGTACTCTCTGTTTAGGGCCAAATTGTTTTCTAGTTTACTTACTTTTTTTTACTCTGTTTCCAATGTGTCGAGTAATTATCTTTTTGTTTTCTCATGATTTGGTGGGGTCTAATTGTGGTGTTGTCCTGGGGCTCTGTGGGGTGTGTGTGTGAACAGAGCCCCAGGACTAGCTTCCTTAGGGGACTCTTGTCCAGGTTAATCTCTCTGTAGGTGATAGCTTTGTTATGTAACATTTGGGAGTCACTTCCTTTTACAGTAGGTGGTTGTAGAATTTAACAAGTTTTTTCTTAATTTTGATAATTAGCGGGTATCGGCCTAATTCTGCTCTGCATGCGTTATTTTGTGTTTTATGTTGTACTGTCTGTCTGTCTGTCTGTCTGTCTGTCTGTCTGTCTGTCTGTCTGTCTGTCTGTCTGTCTGTCTGTCTGTCTGTCTGTCTGTCTGTCTGTCATGTATCCAATCAGGGGCTTGGGCCTCTGTCTGGACGGGCAGTCATTACGGAAACCCAATCGCAGCTCAGGACAGCTAGAGAGCCAGCGCTTAATCACTTAAAATCTCACGCACGCACGCACACGCACACCCACACACACACACAGCACTAAGAGAGGACCCTGGACAAACACTTCTGATTGCCCATCAGGAAGTAGAGGACTGGTGCAGCAGCTTTCTTCCCATTTGGTTTTTATTGTTAACGTCAGTTTTTATAGCCATCTTAAAGTCATTGTTATTTGAATGCTTTTGTTGTGGGACACTTTTAAATATATTTTATAGACCCTAAACACACATGCAAGCTTAATTTATTCTAGAAACGTGTAGTTAACGGTTATTTTAATCTGTTTGCTTAATCACTGATAAATTACTCAACAAATACCTTATGCTTGCAGATAAAAATACTGTTTTTTTCTAGCTTGCTAATTGCTTTGTATTCACCTGAAATACAAAGGAAACCACAATCTAATGCAATCAGTGCTGTCTTGAGTATATGAGTGTCACACCCTGACCATAGTTTGCTTTGTATGCTCTATGTTTTGTTTGGTCAGGGTGTGATCTGAGTGGGCATTCTATGTTGGATGTCTTGTTTGTCTGTTTCTGTGTTTGGGCCTGATACGGTTCTCAATCAGAGGCAGGTGTTAGTCATTGTCTCTGATTGGGAATCATATTTAGGTAGCCTGTTTTGTGTTGGGTTTTGTGGGAGATTGTTCCTGTCTTTGTGTTTGTTACACCAGATAGGGCTGTTTTTGGTTTTTAACTTGTCTTGTTTTTGTATATTGTTCTATTGTCATCTTTATTAAAGATGCATCAAAATAACCACGCTGCATTTTGGTCCGCCTCTCCTTCAACAGAGGAATCCCGTGAAAGAATCACCCACCACAACAGGACCAAGCGGCGTGGTGAGAAGCAGCCAGCATCACAAGACTCATGGACTTGGGAGGACGAGTTGGACGGAAAAGGACCCTGGGCAGAGCCAGGGGTATATTGCCGCCCCATAGCAGAGCTGGAGGCAGCGAAAGCAAAGAGGCGGCATTACGAGGAGCAGGAGAGGCAGCGATGTCAGGATTTCGGGACATGGGAGCAGAATCTGGACTACACAACTTAGAAAGAGATAGACAGGTGGGCGGTCGACCCAGGGAGAGTGCCGGAGCCCGCCTGGGATTCGATGGAGCAGTGCGAGGAAGGTTACAGGAGAAGGAGGTTGATGAAGCGAGCACGGCGGCGCGGTAGGAAGCCCGAGAGTCAGCCCCAAAAATGTATTGGGAGGGGGCACACAGGGAGTATGGCGAAGCCAGGTAGGAGACCTGCGCCAACTTCCTGTGCTTACCGGAGAGCGAGAGAGACCGGGCAGGCACCGTGTTATGCTGTGGAGCGCACGGTGTCTCCAGTGCGGGTGCATAGCCCGGTGCGGTATATACCAGCTCCTCTTATCGGCCGGGCTAGAGTGGGCATCGAGCCAGGTAAGGTTGGGCAGGCTCGGTGCTCAAGAGCTCCAGTGCACCTGCACGGTCTGGTCTATCCAGTGCCACCTACACGCACCAGCCCTCCGGTGGCAGCCCCCCGCACCAGGCTTCCTGTGCGTGTCCAGAGCCCAGTACTCCCTGTTTCTCCTCCCCGCACTCACCCTGAGGTTCTTGTCCTCGGCCCAGTACCACCAGTGCCGGCACCACGCATCAGGCCTATAGTGCGTCCCACCTGTCCAGCGCTGCTAGAGCCTTCCTCCTCTCCAGCGCAGCCGGAGTCTCCCGCCTGTCCGGCGCTGCCAGAGCTCCCGCCCCTCAGTCCAGAGGCGCCAGAGCCCCTGAGTCCAGAGGCGCCAGAGCCCCTCAGTCCAGAGGCGCCAGAGCCCCTCATTCCAGAGGCGCCAGAGCTCCTCAGTCCAGCGCTGCCAGAGCCTTCCTCTCCAGCCTTGCCGGAGCTGCCCGTCTGCCCAGCGTCGCCTGAGCTACCCATCTGCCCAGCGCCATCAGAGTCACCAGTCTGTCCAGCGACGCCTGAGCTACCCGTCTGCCCAGCACCATCAGAGTTGCCAGTCTGCCCAGCGCCGCCTGAGCCACCCGTCTGCCCAGCGCCGTCAGTGCCACCAGTCTACAAGGAGCCGCCAGTGCCGCCAGTCTGCAAGGAGCCGCCAGGAGCCGCCAGTCAGCCAGGAGCCGCAGGTGCTGCCAGTCAGCCAGGAGCCGCCAGTGCCGCCAGTCACCCAGGAGCCGCCAGTGCCGCCAGTCAGCCAGGAGCCGCCAGTCAGCCAGGATCCGCCAGAGCCGCCATTCAGCCAGGATCTGCCAGAGCAGCCAGTCAGCCAGGTTCTGCCAGAGTCGTCAGCCAGTATGGAGCTGCCCCTCTGTCTCGAGCTGCCCCTCTGTCCCGAGCTGCCCCTCTGTCCCGATTTGCCCCTCTGTCCCGAGTTGCCCCTCTGTCCCGAGCTGCCCCTATGTCCCGAGATGCCCCTCTGTCTCGAGCTGCCCTCTGTCCCGAGCTGCCCCTCTGTCCCGAGCTGCCCCTCTGTCCCTAGCTGCCCCACTGTCCCGAGCTGCCCCTCTGTCCCGAGCTGCCCCTCAGTCCAGTGGGTTCATTTAGAAGGGTCGTCGTGGATGGGAGGCCACGGAAGCGGACAATGGGGTGGATTAAGACTATGGTGAAGTGGGGGCCACGTCCAACACCAGAGCCGCCACCGCGGACAGATGCCCACCCAGACCCTCCCCAATAGGTTCAGGTTTTGAGGCCGGAGTCCGCACCTTGGGGGGGGGGGGGGGGGGGGGGGTACTGTCACACCCTGACCATAGTTTGCTTTGTATGTTCTATGTTTTGTTTGGTCAGGGTGTGATCTGAGTGGGCATTCTATGTTGGATGTCTTGTTTGTCTGTTTCTGTGTTTGGGCCTGATACGGTTCTCAATCAGAGGCAGGTGTTAGTCATTGTCTCTGATTGGGAACCATATTTAGGTAGCCTGTTTTGTGTTGGGTTTTGTGGGTGATTGTTCCTGTCTTTGTGTTTGTCACACCAGATAGGGCTGTTTTCGGTTTTTCACTTTTGTTGTTTTTGTATATTGTTCTATTGTCATCTTTATTAAAGATGTATCAAAATAACCACGCTGCGTTTTGGTCCGCCTCTCCTTCAACAGAAGAATCCCGTGACAATGAGCTGGTGCCCATGTCTGCTTTTTTTGTTTGTCTGTGTCTGTGCGTATTTGTGTGTGTCTGTAATAATTTCCAGAAGTAATTTTCCACCTCATATTCTTTAGTTTGCAGTTACATGTGCCTTTACATGTCTATTGCTATATTTTTAAAAAATAAATAAAAACAGGCAGAAAAAGTAAACAAATGAGTTGCGGAGAATGAGAGTTTAATAGATTAATAATGTTGTTCGGCCCAACAGGCAGAGAAACAGAGAGAGAGAGAGAAACAGAGAGAGAGATGGAGGTGAGAGATGAAGAGAGTGAGTGAGAAGAAAACATGTGAATACAGTTCCCATCCATTTCCCGTCGTTCAGCGTTCCGTCGCTCCAGCACAGACCAGGGCTCCAACAGGGCGACTCATCAGCCTTTGTGAAATACACGCACTCTTCCAATCACCAGCAACCGAAAACACTGTTCCCAATTTGTTACCTGACTCTCCACGGCAACATGTACCCCAGCTTTACGACACGCTACAAACGGCCTCTTAACAAGACCAGAAGGTGATGAAGTGAGAAGTGTGTGTGTGTGTGTGTGCGTACATGATACATATACAGTACCAGACAAAAATTTGGACACACTTACTCATTCAATTGTTTTTCTTTATTTTTACTATTTTACATCAAAACTATGAAATAACACATATGGAATCAGGTAGTAACCAAAAAGGTATAATATATTTGAGATTTGAGATTCTTCAAAGTTGCTACCCTTTGCCTTGATGACAGCTTTGCACGCTCTTGGCATTCTCTCAACCAGCTTGACCTGGAATACTGTTCCAACAGTCTTGAAGGAGTTCCCACATAATGTATGCTGAGCACTAGTTGGCTGCTGTGTGTGTGTGTGTGGTTGTGGGAACATTGTATGTGCAATTGTGGGAACAGTGTGTGTGTGTGTGTGTGTGGTCATGGGAACAGTGTGTGTGTGTGCGTAGGTGTGCAGTTGTGGGAACAGTGTGTGTGTGTGTGTGTGTGTGTGTGTGTGTGTGTGTGTGTGTGTGTTGTTGTGGGACCAGTATGTGTATAGTTGTGGGACCAGTATGTGTGTGTGTGTGTGTGCGGTTGTGAGAATGGTGTGTGTGTAGTTGTGTGAACAGTGTGTGTGTGTGTGTGTGAGTTTGTAGTTGTGGGAACAGTGTGAGTGGTTGTTTGTGGGCACCGTGTGTGTGTAGTTGTGGGAACATTGTGTGTGTGTGTGTGTGTGTGTGTGTGTGTGTGTGTGTGTGTGTGTGTGTAGTTGTGGGAACAGTGTGTGTGTAGTTGTGGGACCAGTGTGCGTGTGTGTGCATTTGTGTTTGTGTGTGTGTGTGTTTAGTTGTGGGAGCAGTGTGTGTGTAGTTGTAGGAACAGTTTGTATGTCCCTCTGTTACTGTTTTGTTTTAATTGGCTGGGCTTGTCTTCAGGGAATCTGATAGTTATCGCTGGTGGCCATTTAATGTTTCTTATCCTTTCCACTTCCTGGAGCTGAGCTTACTGCAGATAGGAACACAAACCCACTGGACAGCATGGTACAACCCTATTACTGTTCACTGGGTTCATTGTATTGTTCACTTGAATCAGCCTGCTTCCAATGAGGACAATTCAATTATAGGCCTATCTGATTATTTTACTTAGATAGAAATGCATTTCATTTTGTGATCTAAAAGGTAATACTCATGGGGGGGTGGACTGAGGGGGATCTGTGTGAACAGCAGGAGGAGGAAGAGGAGGAAGAAGAGGAGGAGGAAGAGGAGAAGGTGGAGAGGACAGGAGATGGATAGAAAAGAGAAACAGAGGAGGTTGAAATCTCTCCACCGTTCACATTACTCAGCGGTGAACTATGCGTTAGCTGGCGAGAGAGCGAGCTAATGAAGCACGTCTCTGTCCGTGCCAACACTCAGGCTTTTAGTGCAGGCAAAATCACATTCAATTACACCCTCGCTTTTCTTCTCTGTGTCTCCTTTCTTTCTTTTTTAATAGCGTCCATACAGCCATGATATAAACTTTGTCCATAATGAGAGACGCCTGGGCTGGATCCTGTAGTTGGATCCTGTAGCTGGATCCTTCTGGCTCCGAGCAGTAAACTTCTCTAAATTCAGTTTTTTCTTCTTTTGTTCTGGGCTGCTGACTCATACTGGTTCTACTTAATGCAGGATGCATACACACACACACACACACACACACACACACACACACACACACACACACACACACACACACACACACACACACACACACACACTCTATCTCCTATTGTTTCAGTGTATCAGCCTACCTCATATCAAGACAGATGTTGATAACAACACCACTATTTTGGGAGAGCTGTCGGAAACAGTCGTTTTTTGTTTCGTATACGCACGCTATCATACACACATAGGGAACATATATTTTCTTTATAGGGAGTTAGCTGTACATTCCTTCTTTAGCTCCAGATCTGATATGGTCTCATCAGAATCTCTGAAAACTCTGAATACTACTTAGGGTTGGTGTCATTTCCATTCTATTTCAGTCAATTTGGAGATACAGAAAAATGGAATTGAACCCAAACCTGGTCGTTACAATAGACAGTTATCCTTCACTAGTTTGGACACTGCACAGACTTGCTCAAGATGTGTTCATTTTAATCACTCCTTTCCACAACGGACTCTTTCTGGAGTTCAATTACATGTTATCTGTCTCTGTCAGACAGCTAGTGACTGCTAAGAATATAGACAGGAGTTACTGTGTAGAAGGAGACTATAGAGTACATTTCTGTGGAGAAGGAGACTTTGATTGAGTCATAGGTCAGGGGTCAACAGGGTGTAAAAGCGACAGAACCAAACTGGAAAATCCATGAGCCGTTATTGGATGGTGGTGGTTTCAGTGAGCCGTTTTTATTGGACGGTGTGGCTGGAGTTGTCCACTGATTAACTGGGGACAGTTCTAACAAAATGAAGCTGGGGTTTCTTGGTGGAAAAGCAAATACTTTTACTGTAACCTACACTTCTGTCCAGCAACATCATCAGAGAAATCCATAATGAGCTCTGTACTGGCTAGCAACATCATCACAGAAATCCATAATGAGCTCTGTACTGGCTAGCAACATCATCACAGAAATCCATAATGAGCTCTGTACTGGCTAGCAACATCATCACAGAAATCCAGAATGAGCTCTGTACTGGCTAGCAACATCATCAGAGAAATCCAGAATGAGCTCTGTACTGGCTAGCAACATCATCACAGAAATCCAGAATGAGCTCTGTACTGGCTAGCAACATCATCAGAGAAATCCATAATGAGCTCTGTACTGGCCAGCAACATCATCAGAGAAATCCATAATGAGCTCTGTACTGGCTAGCAACATCATCACAGAAATCCACAATGAGCTCTGTACTGGCTAGCAACATCATCAGAGAAATCCATAATGAGCTCTGTACTGGCTAGCAACATCATCACAGAAATCCATAATGAGCTCTGTACTGGCTAGCAACATCATCAGAGAAATCCATAATGAGCTCTGTACTGGCTAGCAACATCATCACAGAAATCCAGAATGAGCTCTGTACTGGCTAGCAACATCATCACAGAAATCCATAATGAGCTCTGTACTGGCTAGCAACATCATCAGAGAAATCCATAATGAGCTCTGTACTGGCTAGCAACATCATCACAGAAATCCATAATGAGCTCTGTACTGGCTAGCAACATCATCAGAGAAATCCATAATGAGCTCTGGCTAGCATGCACCTACATGCAATTATTGTTATTCATCATATGAACTCATATTCCCAGTATAAATATTTGAGTTGATGAGGAGCGGAATTATGACATGAGAAGTCTTGATTTCCGTTTGAGGGGCAAGCTGGCCCTGGCCCGTATACACGGAGCTTGGATGGTTTTGTTGGAAGGAGGGCCAGTCCAAATGCTTGGCAAGTACTGAGGCCTGGGACCCAGATACTGAGTGTCCTGTAGGGAAGTCTAGTTCTTGAAAACGCTAGCAAGTTAAATGACATCAGGGAACACCGCCCAGCCCAGGTTGTGTGTGTGTGTGTGTGTGTGTTGGAAAGAACGCAATAGAAAGAGTGTGTAGTGTGTGTGTGTGGTTAGTGTGTCATGTCAGACTCAGCATACTGCGGTGTGTCAATGTTCTACTGTTTAGTGTATATCAGTGTGTTACTGAGTACGACTGAGTCTGTACTGTATGTGTCTGGCCTCGCCCTGCCTCGATGCATTGTTCCCCTAACCCTGCCTGGCTTTTAACGCTCGGAACGGAACACTTAAAAAGGAATATGAGAGAAATGACCATGAACAAAATATCCTAGTAATTGTTTAAGCTTTGTTTGACTTGACAGTTTCTGAATGGCTCTTGGGTTTTACAGTGACATTTTGTCAGTTCTCCGACAGTCATCTTTCCGTCTCTCTCTGTTCTGGTCTAGCTCGGTTGACTTTTACAACTACTACCGGTTCTTATGCTGTGGTGGTGTTTGTAAGATGGAAGGGCCTTCTCTAAGCACTATCTGTCTTGATATAAAGCAGATGCACCGCCAGCTAAAAGAAAGACTGAGAGAATGAGAGAAAAAGGGAAAGAGCAGCATCCTTCCTCCATCCCTCCCCCTCGACTTCCACTCCTTCAACTCCTAGTCTAAAATACCTGGGGGATTGCCAGGGAGGATCGATAGCACTCGTAATCGTCCTCTCCACGTTGACATTTTTCTGCTTCTCCTCAGGGGCTGCTTAAGCATTGGATGAATAAAGCTGTCACTGCACATTCTGCCCCCGTCCCTACTCTGGGCCTGGCAGCCTTCCTCACGACCTTCCATCATCCAGACACGCCATTGGCCCAAAACACTGGACGGGTGACTGATGGAGCCTCATGATTGGTTCCTGCAAATAAAGGCTGATGGTTGGCCTTTGTTGATTGGTCAGAGCTAATTAGAGACCCTTGGACATGGTGATGGATCAGTTGGTTCCGCCCCTACCTCCCCTCACGCCCCTCACCCCTCCTCAACTCTCCCCTCACCCCTCCTCACCCGCCCACTGGCCTCTCTGAGCCATTTGATTCAAGTCGTTCGCTCATTGTGTAAGCCACTAATTAAAAGTACCTAATCCAACGATGGTCTCTCCCTCCCTCTCTAGGCTGAATGATGATCTGTATTGTAGCTCTGTCTGTGTGGTCGCCCAGGGCTGAGGAAAAAGACAGGATGACACATTTACCTTTACATGGATAATGAAGTTCTATTCTATCTTATTATATTATATTTGATTATATTCTGTTATTCTATTCTCTTCTATTCTATTTATGTGTGAACAAAACCGTGTTTTGAATTTCATTTGAATTACATGCACTCATCATGTCATGTACAGACAATTGTAATAGATGTTTCTGGGTAGTAACCTTCAAAGCTTCAGCGTCTTTGCACATACTACAGACATCACCCCCCTCTCCCTGTGCCAGATATGGAACAAATATCTGAATTCAAAGCAGCGCTCATGGACCTAATTGAATCCAGAGTGTTTTTCTTAAATGTGATTTGGTTATTAGCAGATCATAAAGCTCAATGACATAATGTGGTTGGTGTGGTCGGGTTCTGTTTTACCGTCGCCTGGCTGCCTGTACCCTCTCTCTAACTATCTCTCTCTCTCTCTCTCGCTCTCTCTCTCGCTCGCTCTCTCTCTCTCTCTCTCTCTCTCTCTCTCTCTCTCTCTCTCTCTCTCTCTCTCTCTCTCTCTCTCTCTCTCTCTTTCTCTTTCTCTCTCTCTCTCTCTCTCTCTCTCTTTCTCTCTCTCTCTCTTTCTCTCTTTCTTTCTGTCTCTCTCTCTCTCTAGTAACCTCCTTGGTTGCAGGCAGAGCAATCCTTGGCTGCCCGCTGTAATAACAGCTCAGCGCTTTAAGCAAACACCCCACCGCAAGAAGGCCCTCCCTCCATCCCTCCATCTCATCTGGTCTCTGAGCAGTTTTTATTATAACCCAATAATTTAAAAAAAGCACTGGCCCAGATCCATGGGCTAATGCCTTGTTTCCGACGCTCAGATAAGAAAGTGAGGAAGGAGGGGAGGGAGAGGAGGGAGGAGGTAGGGGAGACATAAGCAACAAGTTAAGCGGCTTTGCAGGAAAATAAAATCCCTATCCCCTCCACCCCCTATCCCTACTCCACTTCCCCACTCATGAAACCCCACCCTAGCTACTTCACCCCTCCAGGAATGGAGAGAAGGGGGGAGTGAGGGGGAAGTTGACTGCCCAGACCATGAAAGGTAGCATGTGGAGAATAAAACAAGTATCGCTAAGATGATGGAAGGGTAGGGGACGCTCTTTCTCTCTCAATTCAATTCAAAGGGCTTTATTGACATGGGAAACAAATATGTTAACATTGTCAAAGCAAGTGAAGTAGATAATAAACAAATGTGAAGTAAACTATTAAAACTGAACAGCAAACATTACACTCACAAAGGTTTAATAACAGGGATAGAGAAATGTCAAATGTCATATTATGTATATATACAGAGTAGTAACGATGTGCAAATAGTTAAAGTACAAAAGGGAAAATAAACAAACATAAATATGGGTTCTATTTACAGTGGTGTTTGTTCTTCACTGGTTGCCCTTTTCTTGTGGCAACAGGTAACAAATATTACTGCTGTGATGGCACACTGTGGTATTTCACCCAATAGATATGGGAGTTGATCTAAATTTGATTTGTTTTCAAATTCTCTCCTCTAAGGCAGAAACCCCTGGCCCCCACTGTCAGAGAACTGGGTATCTCTTCAAAGACCCCTGTGGCTTTCCCAGAAGACATCATCTGCGTGTCTAACTCCCTCCAGACGCAGACACCACTCTCCAGCATGTGTGTGTTTGTGTGTTTGTGTTTGTGTGTGTGTGTGTGTGTTTCTATGTGGTATTCAGCTACCGAAATTGGGGACACATTGCTCTCAGGCGATTTTCCTCACTGTTCTCTTCTCTCTCTCGCTCTCACCCCACACCTTCACCTTTCAACCTCTCTCCCTCTAGTCCCTTTCCATTCTCTCCCCCTCTCCTCTTTTCTACACCAGCACCCCTTCACCTTCTCTCTCCTCACCCATGCCCCCTCTCTTCCCTACTACCCTCTATCTACTCCAAAAAACAGTCCACTGTGAGAACACTAGAAGCGGAAAATGGCTCTCTTTTTTTATATAAATATAGAGAAAAGATTACTTACAACTAGGCTTGGAGAACTTGTGATATCAAAGCCTGCTTTTTCAATGGAAGTAAGTGGAAGAGAGGTCTCAGTCTCTCTCTGGCACAAGAGCTCCTTTATGTTCCCCGCCTGCAGAGGGGGAGGGAGTGTGTGTGTCTGCAGAGGGGGAGGGAGTGTGTGTGTCTGCTTCTATGTTTCTGTGTTCTGTGTCTATGTTTCTGTGTTCTGCATCTATGTTTCTGTGTTCTGCATCTATGTTTCTGTGTTCTGCATCTATGTTTCTGTGTTCTGCATCTATGTTTCTGTGTTCTGTGTCTATGTTTCTGTGTTCTGCTTCTATGTTTCTGTGTTCTGCGTCTATGTTTCTGTGTTCTGTGTCTATGTTTCTGTGTTCTGTGTCTATGTTTCTGTGTTCTGCATCTATGTTTCTGTGTTCTGCGTCTATGTTTCTGTGTTCTGCATCTATGTTACTGTGTTCTGCATCTATGTTACTGTGTTCTGCATCTATGTTGCTGTGTTCTGTGTCTATGTTTCTGTGTTCTGCGTCTATGTTTCTGTGTTCTGTGTCTATGTTTCTGTGTTCTGCTTCTATGTTTCTGTGTTCTGTGTCTATGTTTCTGTGTTCTGTGTCTATGTGTGTATCCTGCTTCTATGTTTCTCGGTTCTGTGTCGATATTTCTGTGTTCTGTGTCTATGTTTCTGCGTTCTTTGTCAATATGTGTGTGTTCTGCGTCTATGTGTGTGTGTTCTGTGTCTATGTGTGTGTGTTCTTTGTCAATATGTGTGTGTTCTGCTTCTATGTGGGTGTGTTCTGGTTCTATGTGTGTGTGTTCTGCTTCTATGTGTGTGTGTTCTGTGTCTATGTGTGTGTGTTCTTTGTCAATATGTGTGTGTTCTGCTTCTATGTGGGTGTGTTCTGGTTCTATGTGTGTGTGTTCTGCTTCTATGTGTGTGTGTTCTGCTTCTATGTGGGTGTGTTCTGGTTCTATGTGTGTGTGTTCTGCTTCTATGTGTGTGTGTTCTGCTTCTATGTGGGTGTGTTCTGGTTCTATGTGTGTGTGTTCTGCTTCTATGTGTGTGTGTTCTGCTTCTATGTGGGTGTGTTCTGGTTCTATGTGTGTGTGTTCTGCTTCTATGTGTGTGTGTTCTGCTTCTATGTGGGTGTGTTCTGCTTCTATGTGGGTGTGTTCTGCTTCTATGTGTGTGTGTTCTGTGTCTATGTGTGTGTATTCTGGTTCTATGTGTGTGTGTTCTGCGTCTATGTGGGTGTGTTCTGGTTCTATGTGTGTGTGTTCTGCTTCTATGTGTGTGTGTTCTGCTTCTATGTGGGTGTGTTCTGGTTCTATGTGTGTGTGTTCTGCTTCTATGTGGGTGTGTTCTGCTTCTATGTGGGTGTGTTCTGCTTCTATGTGTGTGTGTTCTGTGTCTATGTGTGTGTGTTCTTTGTCAATATGTGTGTGTTCTGCGTCTATGTGTGTGTGTTCTGTGTCTATGTGTGTGTGTTCTTTGTCAATATGTGTGTGTTCTGCTTCTATGTGGGTGTTTTCTGGTTCTATGTGGGTGCGTTCTGCGTCTATGTGTGTGTGTTCTGCTTCTATGTGTGTGTGTTCTTTGTCAATATGTGTGTGTTCTGCGTCTATGTGTGTGTGTTCTGTGTCTATGTGTGTGTGTTCTGCTTCTATGTGTGTGTGTTCTGCGTCTATGTGGGTGTGTTCTGGTTCTATGTGTGTGTGTTCTGCTTCTATGTGGGTGTGTTCTGCTTCTATGTGTGTGTGTTCTGCGTCTATGTGGGTGTGTTCTGGTTCTATGTGTGTGTGTTCTGCTTCTATGTTTTTATGAGCTCTTTTATGTGCTATGGGGAGTTTAGATCCAAGGGTCATCGTTTTTCACAATGTACTGTATATCGTTTAGAAAACCTTGCGTTTCTCACCCAAGCCAAAAGCCTGTTCTGTTCTGACCTGTGACGTGTGATGCGTGCCTGCAGAGAGCATTATGGGTATTGATTGATCCAGCCGTTGATTGGTCCAGCTGTTGATTGTTCTATTCATGACAAAGAGCCCCGCACTATAATAATTTGTTGATTTATAAGAAACATTTATTACATTTATACCCCTAGATTCAGATGGGATTTCCCTGCCAAGTTCATATGGGAATTTCTTTAATAATGTAGCTTTAAGGTGCTATGGAGTTTGTCTTTGTGTTTGGAGGTTATAGCTGAATGTGTGAATCATGGCTACAACAACAATATGTGTGTATTATAGCTAGGAGGTTTTAATGTCTTGTAATGTGTGTTGTACTGTGTCTGTTTGAGTGTCTGTGTGATGAGTGTGTGTGTTTGAATGTCTTTTATTTGTTATTTTATTTATTTCATCTTTATTTAACCAGGTAGGCCAGTTGAGAAGAAGTTGTCGTTTACAACTGCGACCTGGCCAAGATAAAGCAAATCAGTTCGACACATACAACAACACAGAGTTACACAATAATTGAACATATAGTCAATAATACAGTAGAGATAAAAAAAGTATATATACAGTGCGTGCAAATGAGGTAAGTTACGGGAGGTAATGCAATAAAATAGGCCATAGTGGCAGGGTAATTACGATATATAGCAAATAAAAACTGGAGTGAGAGATGTGCAGAAGATGAGTCTGCAAGTAGAGATATTGGGATGCAAAGGAGCAAAATAAATAAATAAATACAGTATGGGGATGAGGTAATTGGATGGGCTATTTACAGATGGGCTATGTACAGGTGCAATGATCTGTGAGCTGCTCTGTCAGCTGGTGCTTGAAGTTAGTGAGGGAGTTAAGAGTCTCCAGCTTCAGCGGTTTTTGCAGTTCGTTCCAGTCAATGACAGCAGAGAACTGGAAGGAAAGGCGGCCAAAAGAGGAATTGGCTTTTGGGGGTGATCAGTGAAATATACCTGCTGGAGTGCGTGCTGCGGGTGGGTGCTGCTATGGTAACCAGTGAGCTGAGATAAGGTGGGACTTTACCTAGCAAAACTTGTAGATGACCTGGAGCCAGTGGGTTTGGCGATGAGTATGAAGCGAGGGCCAGCCAACGAGATCATACAGGTCGCAGTGGTGGGTAGTATATGGGGCTTTGGTGACAAAACGGATGGCACTGTGATAGACTGCATCCAAATTGTTGAGTAGAGTGTTGGAGGCTATTTTGTAAATGTCATCGCCGAAGTCGAGGATCGGTAGGATAGTCAGTTTTACGAGGGTATGTTTGGCAGCATGAGTAAAGGATGCTTTGTTGCGAAATAGGAAGCCGGTTCTAGATTTAATTTTGGATAGGAGATGCTTAATGTGGGTCTGGAAGGAGAGTTTACAGTCTAACCAGACACCTAGGTATTTGTAGTTGTCCACAAATTCTAGGTCGGAACCGTCCAGAGTAGTGATGCTGGACGAGCGGGCAGGTGCAGGCAGTGAGCGAAGAGCATGCATTTAGTTTTACTTGCATTTAAGAGCAGTTGGAGTCCACGGAAGGAGAGTTGTATGGCATTGAAGCTCGTCTGGAGGTTAGGTAGCACAGTGTCCAAAGAAGGGCCAGAAGTATACAGAATGGTGTCGTCTGTGTAGAGGTGGATAAGAGAATCACCAGCAGCAAGAGCGACATCATTGATGTATACAGAGAAGAGAGTCAGCCTACGAATTGAACTCTGTGGCACCCCCATAGAGACTGCCAGAGATCCAGACAACAGGTCCTCTGATTTGACACACTTAACTCTATCAGGGAAGTAGTTGGTGAACCAGGTGAGGCAGTCATTTGAGAAACCAAGGCCGTTGAGGCTACCGGTAAGAATGTGTTGATTGACAGAGTCGAAAGCCTTGGCCAGGTCGATGAAAACGGCTGCACAGTATTGTCTCTTATTAATGGCAGTTATGATATCATTCAGGACCTTGAGCGTGGCTGAAGTGCACCAATGACCAGCTCGGAAGCCAGATTGCATAGCGGAGAAGGTACGGTGGGATTCAAAATGGTCAGTGATCTGTTTGTTAACTTGACTTTCGAAGACCTTAGAAAGGCAGGGTAGGATAGATATAGGTCTGTAGCAGTTTAGGTGTAGAGTGTCTCCCACTTTGTAGAGGGGGATGACCGCGGCAGCATTCCAATCTTTGGGGATTTCAGACGATACAAAAGAGAGGTTGAACAGACTAGTAATAGGGGTTGCAACAATTTCGGCAGATCATTTTAGAAAGAGAGGGTCCAGATTGTCTAGCCCGGCTGATTTGTAGGAGTCCAGATTTTGCAGCTCTTTCAGAACATCAGCTATCTGGATTTTGGTGAAGGAGAAATGGGGAGGCTTGGGCGAGTTGCTGTGAGGGGTGCAGAGCAGTTGACCGCTGTAGGAGTAGCCAGGTGGAAAGCATGGCCAGCTGTGGAAAAATGCTTATTGAAATTCTCAATTATTGTGGATTTATCGGTGGTGACAGTGTTTCCTAGCCTCAGTGCAGTGGGCAGCTGGGAGGAGGTGCTCTTTCTCTCCATGGACTTTACAGTGTTCCAGAACTTTTTGAATTTGTGCTACAGGATGCACATTTCTGGTTGAAAAAGCTAGCCTTAACTTTCCTAACTGCTTGTGTGTGTTGGTTCCTAACTTCCCTGAACAGTTGCATATCACGGGGGCTAAATGATGCTAATGCAGTACTCAACAGGAAGGTTTTTGTGCTGGTCAAGGGCATTCAGATCTGGAGAGAACGAAGGGCTATGGATCTACATTTTTTGATGATGAGGAAGGCACTTTTAAAGAATAACCAGGCATCCTCTACTGACGGGATGAGGTCAATATCCTTCCAGGATACCCGGGCCAGATCGATCAGAAAGGCCTGCTCGCTGAAGTGTTTCAGGGAGCGTTTGACAGTGATGAGGGGTGGTCGTTTGACCGCAGACCCATTATGGATGCAGGCACTGAGGCAGTGATCGCTGAGATCTTGGTTTAAGACAGCAGAGGTGTATTTGGAGGGCAAGTTGGTTAGAATGATATCTATAAGCATCATGGAACATCATGGCCCGGTCCTAGATGACTTTGTAGAGTGGTGTGAGGAATCACACTTGGTTCTCAATACCAACAAGACCAAAGAGATGCATATACTTCAGGAGGTGTACAACACCTACCTCTGCAACATCTATCAGAGGGCAGAACATAGAGATTGTAGAGGAATTCAAATACCTGGGTGTCCTCTTGGACAATAAACTTCAGTGGAGTAAATATACAGACCTGATCTACAAAAATAGCCAACAGAGACTGTTCTTTCTCAAAAAGCTGGGATCTTTTAATGTAGACTGTACTATACTGAATCTGTTTTACAGATTTTTCATTGAGACTATTTGAACTTTTTGTATTGTTTGTTGGTTTGGCAATGCCACTGTCAGCCAGAGAAATATGCTGAGAAGGATTATCACCATAGCAAGCAAGGTACTTGGAGTCAAACAGACAGGCCTGGATGAGATCTTTAAGGTAAGGGCCCTCCACAAGGCTCACAAAATCATTTTTAGACCCAGTCCTGTACCCGGACTTTGAACTATTCCCCTCTGGTCGCAGGTATAGGGAACCCCTCAGCAGGAAAAACACAACTAGACAATCATTTGTTCCAGCTGTGATATCCCTCCTAAATAGCTTGGGCTAATGTTCCTATCGACTCAGTAAGGCCAGCAGGCTAGTCTTTAAAAAAAATGTTGTACTGGTATTTAACTATGTGTAACAGTATAACTTTAGACCGCCCCCTCGGCCATACCCGGGAGCAAACCAAGGACCCTCTGCACACATCAACAACAGTCACCCACGAAGCATCGTTACCCATCGCTCCACAAAAGCTGCGGCCCTTGCAGAGCAAGGGGAACCACTACTTCAAGGTCTCAAAGCAAGTGACGTCACCAATTGAAACGCTATTTAGCGCGCACCACCGTTAACTAAGCTAGCCGTTTCACATCCGTTACACTATGTTATGAAAGTTGTATTGTCAATTTTGTTTTGTATTTAAATGCCGCTTTAAACATGTACAGTGCCTTGCGAAAGTATTCGGCCCCCTTGAACTTTACGACCTTTTGCCACATTTCAGGCTTCAAACATAAAGATATAAAACTGTATTTTTTTGTGAAGAATCAACAACAAGTGGGACACAATCATGAAGTGGAACAACATTTATTGGATATTTCAAACTTTTTAAACAAATCAAAAACTGAAAAATTGGCCGTGCAAAATTATTCAGCCCCTTTACTTTCAGTGCAGCAAACTCTCTCCAGAAGTTCAGTGAGGATCTCTGAATGATCCAATGTTGACCTAAATGACTAATGATGATAAATTACAATCCACCTGTGTGTAATCAAGTCTCAAGTCAATCAAGTCGTATAAATGCACCTGCACTGTGATAGTCTCAGAGGTCCGTTAAAAGCGCAGAGAGCATCATGAAGAACAAGGAACACACCAGGCAGGTCCGAGATACTGTTGTGAATAAGTTTAAAGCCGGATTTGGATACAAAAAGATTTCCCAAGCTTTAAACATCCCAATGAGCACTGTGCAAGCGATAATATTGAAATGGAAGGAGTATCAGACCACTGCAAATCTACCAAGACCTGGCCGTCCCTCTAAACTTTCAGCTCATACAAGGAAAAGACTGATCAGAGATGCAGCCAAGAGGCCCATGATCACTCTGGATGAACTGCAGAGATCTACAGCTGAGGTGGGAGACTCTGTCCATAGGACAACAATCAGTTGTATATTGCACAAATCTTGCCTTTATGGAAGAGTGGCAAGAAGAAAGCCATTTCTTAAAGATATCCATAAAAAGTGTCAGTTAAAGTTTGCCACAAGCCACCTGGGAGACACCAAACATGTGGAAGAAGGTGCTCTGGTCAGATGAAACCAAAATTGAACTTTTTGGCAACAATGCAAAACGTTATGTTTGGCGTAAAAGCAACACAGCTCATCACCCTGAACACACCATCCAATCTGTCAAACATGGTGGTGGCAGCATCATGGTTTGGGCCTGCTTTTCTTCAGCAGGGACAGGGAAGATGGTTAAAATTGATGGGAAGATGGATGGGAAGATGGATGGAGCCAAATACAGGACCATTCTGTGAAGAAAACCTGATGGAGTCTGCAAAAGACCTGTGACTGGGACGGAGATTTGTCTTCCAACAAGACAATGATCCAAAACATAAAGAAAAATCTACAATGGAATGGTTCAAAAATAAACATATCCAGGTGTTAGAATGGCCAAGTCAAAGTCCAGACCTGAATCCAATCGAGAATCTGTGGAAAGAACTGAAAACTGCTGTTCACAAATGCTCTCCATCCAACCTCACTGAGCTCGAGCTGTTTTGCAAGGAGGAATGGGAAAAAAATTCAGTCTCTCGATGTGCAAAACTGATAGAGACATACCCCAAGCGACTTACAGCTGTAATCGCAGCAAAAGGTGGCGCTACAAAGTATTAACTTAAGGGGGCGGAATAATTTTGCACGCCCAATTTTTCAGTTTTTGATTTGTTAAAAAAGTTTGAAATATCCAATAAATGTCGTTCCACTTCATGATTGTGTCCCACTTGTTGTTGATTCTTCACAAAAAAATACAGTTTTATATCTTTATGTTTGAAGCCTGAAATGTGGCAAAAGGTCGCAAAGTTCAAGGGGGCCGAATACTTTCGCAAGGCACTGTACATGCATGACACTGCAACAAAATGTCCCCATAGGGACAATAAAGTCAGTAAGTAAGTAAGTGTGAGGGTACCCATGTTCACTGATTTGGGGTTGTACTTGGTAGGTGATTGATAATTTGTGTGAGAATGAAGGCATCAAGCTTAGATTGCAGAATGGCCTGGGTGTTAAGCATGTCCCAGTTTAGGTCACCTAGCAGCACGAGCTCTGAAGATAGATGGGGGGCAATCAATTCACATATGGTGTCCAGGGCACAGCTGGGGGCAGAGGGTGGTCTATAGCAAGCGGCAACGGTGAGAGACTTGTTTCTGGAAAGGTGCATTTTTAGAAGTATAAGCTCGAATTGTTTGGTCACAGACCTGGATAGTATCTCTGCAGTAGATTGCCACTCTGCCCCCTTTGGCAGTTCTACCTTGTCAGAAAATGTTATAGTTAAGGATGGAAATTTCAGGGTTTTTGGTGGTCTTCCTAAGCCAGGATTCAGACATGGCTAGTACATCCGGGTTGGCGGAGTGTACTAAGGCAGTGAATAAAACAAACTTGGGAGGAGGCTTCTAATGTTGACATGCATGAAACCTTGGCTTTACGGTTACAGAAGTCAACAAATGAGAGTGCCTGGGGAATGGGAGTGGAGCTAGGCACTGCTGGGCCTGGATTAACATCTACATCACCAGAGTAACAGAGGAGGAGTAGGATAAGGGTATGGCTAAAGGCTATAAAAACTTGTTGTCTAGTACGTTCGGAACAGAGAGTAAAAGGAGCAGGTTTCTGGGTGTGATAGAATAGATTCAAGGCATAATGTACAGACAAAGGTATGGTAGGATGAGGATGTGGATACAGTGGAGGTAAACCTAGGCATGTGAGGATGAGAGAGATATTGTCTCTAGAAACGTCGTTTAAACCAGGTGATGTCATTGCATGTGTGAGAGGTGGAACTAAAGGTTTGGCTAAGGCATGTTGAGCAGGGCTAGAGGCTCTACAGTGAAATAAGACAATAATCACTAACCAGAACAGCAATGTACAAAGCATAATGACATTAGGGAGAGGCATGCATAGCCAAGTGATCATAGGGGTCCAGTGAGTAGTTAAGCTGGCTGGAGACACGGCGGTTCAGACAGCTAGCGGGACGGGGATAGCAATCTAGCAAAACAGCCTCAGAGATACGTTGCGACGGAAGAAGTCTGTTGTAGCCTCCTTGTGTGGTTCCATCGGCAGACCAGCCGTGATGAAATAGTAGGGTTCCGTGTAGTAAAGGTGCCCAGTCAAATTGGCAAAATAGGTATAGTGGCCCAAGAAATTGGCTGATGGACCTATTCAGCTAAGAGTCCGATATGCTCTAGAAAGCTAGCGGGCCGCCGATAGCAGGCTAGCAGATGAGCATTCAGGAGACGTCGCGACGGAGGGCCCTGTTGCAAAAAGAACCCTCAACCCTCCAGTCGTGATGGATTAGCAGGGCTTCGTGTAGTAAATTGGGGTCCAGGCCAATTGGCAAAATAGGTATTGTAGCCCAAGGAGTGGCTGATGGACCTCTTCAGCTAGCCGGGAGATGGGCCTAGCATGGGCTAGCTCCAGGCTAATTGGTGCAGATTCCAGGCTAATTGGTGCTAATTCGGGACAGAGACGTTAGCCAGGAGGAGCCACCTGGTTTGCATATGGAGAGAAAATAAGTCCGGTACGCTCTGGTTTGAATCACGTTGTGCAAACTGGCGAGAGATTTCCAAGCTAGAGGTTAGCTGATGACCACTAGCAGTGGTTAGCTGACTACTAGCTAGTAGCTAGTTAGCTGGCTAGCTTCTGTTGGGGGATTCTAGTTAGAAAGTAAAGAAAATAGCAGATCTGTACCACATTGGGTGAGGTGGGTTGCAGAAGAGTATATTGAAGTTGATATAAAAGATATATACATGGGACAAGGACAAAGACGTCCGACTACTACGCCATCTTGGATGTGTGTGTGTGTGTGTGTGTGTGTGTGTGTGTGTGTGTGTGTGTGTGTGTGTGTGTCCATGCTGGTGGGCCAGATGTACCTCAGATCCCTATCCACTAAGGTCAGAGAGGTCAAAGGTGATATCTCTGAAGAGGTTTTATAGACCTTCTAGAGAGTTCTGAGAGAGAGAGATAAAGACTGTCTGAGCTTCCGCGTCTCTCTGCACCCAATGTTTGCCCCAGATAAAAGAGAAGAAAGGCCTGTCCAAAATGACTTTCTTGTTATTGCTGTAACTTTTAATTTCCTCAATTGATTTTCTTTTCCATAGAGGTAGGGAGTTTGCAGACACAAAACTAATTGATTTCAAATTTTAATCCCTCTTACTGCAATGCAATCTGGGCCTTCCCGCAATCGATCTCTAATCCTTCCAAACTCAATTAATGTACTGAAGACTGATGGGGGGAATGGAGGAGATGTCTCTCTCTCTCTCTCTCTCTCTCTCTCTCTCTCTCTCTCTCTCTCTACCTCTCTCTCTCTCTCTCTCTACCTCTCTCTCTCTCTCTCTCTCTATCTCTCTCTCTCTCTACCTCTCTCTCTCTCTCTCTCTCTCTCTCTCTTTACCGCTCTCTCTACCTCTCTCTCTCTACCTCTCTCTCTCTACATCTCTCTCTCTCTCTACCTCTCTCTCCCTCTCTCTCTCTCTCTCTACCTCTCTCTACCTCTCTCTACTCTTCTCTCTATCTGTTTCCTCTCTATTTTCCCATCACGTTCTGCCTCTCCTCTGTTACATCTTGATGACAAAGTGCAAGAGGAGGACATAGGCTATTCTATATTCAAAGAAATAATTTCAAAGTGCACCATGCAATAGAATAGGGATGCATACCAAGACATTATATGACTAAGTATACTGTGTTTGATGTCATTTTATCTATTTAGAAGTCCCATTTGGTGCAGTACAGAATGCCCCTGCCATTTATTGTACACACAACCCCGTGCTAGCAGATTTACACAAGAACCATTCGACAAATGTTTCTGCAGTGCTTGATAAATGTATAGTAATGCTATACAGTCCCTGTCTATTCCCATCACACTCACCAGCTCCATATAAAATGGTTCAGATACTTGAACTTAAAATTTAGAGAGAGTTAGAGGACATTGACCATAGTTTTTATCTTCTCTTTCATCTGTATTCCCAGAGCTCAGTGGATGTGAACTCTTTCCCCCTCTGGCTCTGTCCAGATATTCCTCTCTTTCTCATTCTATCAATACCCGTTTTTTATGTGAGTCTGCAGACATCGTTTCTTTTTTAACCGAGGCATGCTTTGAAAATAAAGTGAAATGAAACTATCCCTCTCATGGACTCTCAACCCAAACTTCAAAGGCCCGAACTTTGGCATTGAAAATGTAATTGGAATGAATAGTTGAATGTCTTCTCCCTGCGCTGCATTACAATCACTGGGGCTGAAGTGTGTGTCCTGTTCTGTTTGAGTTGGTGTGTGCTGCGGAGAGCGACAGAGGCTCAAGCAGGACTTCAGAGGGAGAGATTTACGAGTGTGTGAATCAGAGTGTGATTATGACCCAGACTTACTGGTGTGTTAGAGAGACACAGCAGGTCCCTCTGTGGAATACCCTTCAGGTCACTTACCTCAGAGAAGTACTGACTATAAACTGATTCTGGGCCTGTTCTTAGTTAACCTGTTGTACTTATACACACAGGAAAGCAGTTAACACTGTCCTGACTCCACAGAGAACCGTCCTGACTTTAACTGACTCTGTCATTATGTATTTCTCCACTCAGAAGAGTGAGGAACTGAACTGACTCTGTCATTATGTATTTCTCCACTCAGGAGAGTGAGGAACTGAACTGACTCTGTCATTATGTATTTCTCCACTCAGGAGAGTGAGGAACTGAACTGACTCTGTCATTATGTATTTCTCCACTCAGGAGAGTGAGGAACTGAACTGACTCTGTCATTATGTATTTCTCCACTCAGGAGAGTGAGGAACTGAACTGACTCTGTCATTATGTATTTCTCCACTCAGGAGAGTGAGGAACTGAACTGACTCTGTCATTATGTATTTCTCCACTCAGGAGAGTGAGGAACTGAACTGAGTCTGGACCTCTATGTACCACTTCAAAGAACGCATTTCAATTGACTCTGGACCTGTGGATGTATTGTGCACTATGTAAACCACCGC
>NC_143045.1:28297500-28312500 GCF_057628025.1 Oncorhynchus mykiss | reverse complement strand
CAGAGAAGGAAGAGAAGGCAGAGGAGGAAGAGGAGGAAGAGAAGGAAGAGAAGGAAGAGGAGTAAGAGAAGGAAGAGAAGGAAGAGAAGGCAGAGAAGGAAGAGAAGGCAGAGATGGAAGAGAAGGCAGAGATGGAAGAGAAGGAAGAGAAGGCAGAGAAGGAAGAGAAGTTAGAGATGGAAGAGAAGGCAGAGATGGAAGAGAAGGAAGAGAAGGCAGAGAAGTAAGAAAAGGAAGAGAAGGCAGAGAAGGAAGAGAAGGCAGAAAAGGAAGAGAAGGAAGAGAATGAAGAGGAGTAAGAGAAGGAAGAGAAGGAAGAGAAGGAAGAGAAGGCAGAGAAGGAAGAGAAGGCAGAGATGGAAGAGAAGGCAGAGATGGAAGAGAAGGAAGAGAAGGCAGAGAAGGAAGAGAAGTTAGAGATGGAAGAGAAGGCAGAGATGGAAGAGAAGGAAGAGAAGGCAGAGAAGTAAGAAAAGGAAGAGAAGGCAGAGAAGGAAGAGAAGGCAGAAAAGGAAGAGAAGGAAGAGAATGAAGAGGAGTAAGAGAAGGAAGAGAAGGAAGAGAAGGAAGAGAAGGCAGAGAAGGAAGAGAAGGCAGAGATGGAAGAGAAGGCAGAGATGGAAGAGAAGGAAGAGAAGGCAGAGAAGGAAGAGAAGGCAGAGAAGGAAGAGAAGGCAGAGAAGGAAGAGAAGGCAGAAAAGGAAGAGAAGGAAGAGAAGGCAGAGAAGGAAGAGAAGGCAGAGATGGAAGAGAAGGCAGAAAAGGAAGAGAAGGAAGAGAAGGAAGAGGAGTAAGAGAAGGCAGAGAAGGAAGAGGAGTAAGAGAAGGCAGAGAAGGAAGAGGAGTAAGAGAAGGAAGAAAAGGAAGAGAAGGCAGAGAAGGAAGAGAAGGCAGAGAAGGAAGAAAAGGAAGAGAAGGCAGAGAAGGAAGAGAAGGCAGAGAAGGAAGAAAAGGAAGAGAAGGCAGAGAAGGAAGAAAAGGAAGAGAAGGAAGAGGAGTAAGAGAAGGAAGAGGAGTAAGAGAAGGAAGAGAAGGAAGAGGAGTAAGAGAAGGAAGAGGAGTAAGAGAAGGAAGAAAAGGAAGAGAAGGCAGAGAAGGAAGAGAAGGCAGAGAAGGAAGAAAAGGAAGAGAAGGCAGAGAAGGAAGAGAAGGCAGAGAAGGAAGAAAAGGAAGAGAAGGCAGAGAAGGAAGAAAAGGAAGAGAAGGAAGAGGAGTAAGAGAAGGAAGAGGAGTAAGAGAAGGAAGAGAAGGAAGAGGAGTAAGAGAAGGAAGAGAATGAAGAGGAGTAAGAGAAGGAAGAGAAGGAAGAGGAGTAAGAGAAGGAAGAGAATGAAGAGGAGTAAGAGAAGGAAGAGGAGTAAGAGAAGGAAGAGGAGTAAGAGAAGGAAGAGGAGTAAGAGAAGGAAGAGGAGTAAGAGGAGTAAGAGAAGGAAGAGGAGTAAGAGAAGGAAGAAAAGGAAGAGAAGGCAGAGAAGGAAGAGAAGGCAGAGAAGGAAGAAAAGGAAGAGAAGGCAGAGAAGGAAGAGGAGTAAGAGAAGGAAGAGGAGTAAGAGAATGAAGAGGAGTAAGAGAAGGAAGAGGAGTAAGAGAAGGAAGAGGAGTAAGAGAAGGAAGGGGAGTGAGAGAATGAAGAGGAGTAAGAGAAGGAAGAGGAGTAAGAGAAGGAAGAGGAGTAAGAGAAGGAAGAGGAGTAAGAGAAGGAAGAGGAGGAAGAGGAGTAAGAGAAGGAAGAGGAGGAAGAGGAGTAAGAGAAGGAAGAGGAGTAAGAGAAGAAAGAGGAGTAAGAGAAGGAAGAGAAGGAAGAGGAGTAAGAGAAGGAAGAGGAGTAAGAGAAGGAAGAGGAGTAAGAGAAGGAAGAGGAGTAAGAGAAGGAAGAGGAGTAAGAGAAGGAAGAGGAGTAAGAGAAGGAAGAGGAGTAAGAGAAGGAAGAGGAGTAAGAGAAGGAAGAGGAGTAAGAGAAGGAAGAGGATGAAGAGAATGAAGAGGAGTAAGAGAAGGAAGAGGAGTAAGAGAAGGAAGAGGAGTAAGAGAAGGAAGAGGAGTAAGATAATGAAGAGGAGTAAGAGAAGGAAGAGGAGTAAGAGAAGGAAGAGGAGTAAGAGAAGGAAGAGGAGTAAGAGAAGGAAGAGGAGTAAGAGAAGGAAGAGGAGTAAGAGAAGGAAGAGGAGTAAGAGAAGGAAGAGGAGTAAGAGAAGGAAGAGGAGTAAGAGAAGGAAGAGGAGTAAGAGAAGGAAGAGGAGGAAGAGAATGAAGAGGAGTAAGAGAAGGAAGAGGAGTAAGAGAAGGAAGAGGAGTAAGAGAAGGAAGAGAAGGAAGAGGAGTAAGAGAAGGAAGAGGAGTAAGAGGAGGAAGAGGAGTAAGAGAAGGAAGAGGAGGAAGAGGAGTAAGAGAAGGAAGAGGAGTAAGAGAAGGAAGAGGAGTAAGAGAAGGAAGAGAAGGAAGAGGAGTAAGAGAAGGAAGAGGAGTAAGAGAAGGAAGAGGAGTAAGAGAAGGAAGAGGAGTAAGAGAAGGAAGAGGAGTAAGAGAAGGAAGAGGAGTAAGAGAAGGAAGAGGAGTAAGAGAAGGAAGAGGAGTAAGAGAAGGAAGAGGAGGAAGAGAATGAAGAGGAGTAAGAGAAGGAAGAGGAGGAAGAGAAGGAAGAGGAGTAAGAGAAGGAAGAGGAGTAAGAGAAGGAAGAGGAGTAAGAGAAGGAAGAGGAGTAAGAGAAGGAAGAGGAGTAAGAGAAGGAAGAGGAGTAAGAGAAGGAAGAGGAGGAAGAGAATGAAGAGGAGTAAGAGAAGGAAGAGGAGTAAGAGAAGGAAGAGGAGTAAGAGAAGGAAGAGAAGGAAGAGGAGTAAGAGAAGGAAGAGGAGTAAGAGGAGGAAGAGGAGTAAGAGAAGGAAGAGGAGGAAGAGGAGTAAGAGAAGGAAGAGGAGTAAGAGAAGGAAGAGGAGTAAGAGAAGGAAGAGAAGGAAGAGGAGTAAGAGAAGGAAGAGGAGTAAGAGAAGGAAGAGGAGTAAGAGAAGGAAGAGGAGTAAGAGAAGGAAGAGGAGTAAGAGAAGGAAGAGGAGTAAGAGAAGGAAGAGGAGTAAGAGAAGGAAGAGGAGTAAGAGAAGGAAGAGGAGGAAGAGAATGAAGAGGAGTAAGAGAAGGAAGAGGAGGAAGAGGAGAAAGAGAAGGAAGAGGAGTAAGAGAAGGAAGAGGAGTAAGAGAAGGAAGAGAAGGAAGAGGAGTAAGAGAAGGAAGAGGAGTAAGAGAATGAAGAGGAGTAAGAGAAGGAAGAGGAGTAAGAGAAGGAAGAGGAGTAAGAGAAGGAAGAGGAGTAAGAGAAGGAAGAGGAGGAAGAGGAGTAAGAGAAGGAAGAGGAGTAAGAGAAGGAAGAGGAGTAAGAGAAGGAAGAGAAGGAAGAGGAGTAAGAGAAGGAAGAGGAGTAAGAGAAGGAAGAGGAGTAAGAGAAGGAAGAGGAGTAAGAGAAGGAAGAGGAGTAAGAGAAGGAAGAGGAGTAAGAGAAGGAAGAGGAGTAAGAGAAGGAAGAGGAGGAAGAGAATGAAGAGGAGTAAGAGAAGGAAGAGGAGTAAGAGAAGGAAGAGGAGTAAGAGAAGGAAGAGGAGTAAGAGAATGAAGAGGAGTAAGAGAAGGAAGAGGAGTAAGAGAAGGAAGAGGAGTAAGAGAAGGAAGAGGAGTAAGAGAAGGAAGAGGAGGAAGAGGAGTAAGAGAAGGAAGAGGAGTAAGAGAAGGAAGAGGAGTAAGAGAAGGAAGAGAAGGAAGAGGAGTAAGAGAAGGAAGAGGAGTAAGAGAAGGAAGAGGAGTAAGAGAAGGAAGAGGAGTAAGAGAAGGAAGAGGAGTAAGAGAAGGAAGAGGAGTAAGAGAAGAAAGAGGAGTAAGAGAAGGAAGAGGAGTAAGAGAAGGAAGAGGAGGAAGAGAATGAAGAGGAGTAAGAGAAGGAAGAGGAGTAAGAGAAGGAAGAGGAGTAAGAGAAGGAAGAGGAGTAAGAGAAGGAAGAGGAGGAAGAGAAGGAAGAGGAGTAAGAGAAGGAAGAGGAGGAAGAGAAGGCAGAGAAGGCAGAGAAGGAAGAGAAGGCAGAGAAGGAAGAGAAGGCAGAGAAGGAAGAAAAGGAAGAGAAGGAAGAGGAGTAAGAGAAGGAAGAGGAGTAAGAGAAGGAAGAGAAGGAAGAGGAGTAAGAGAAGGAAGAGGAGTAAGAGAAGGAAGAGGAGTAAGAGAAGGAAGAGGAGTAAGAGAAGGAAGAGGAGTAAGAGAAGGAAGAGGAGTAAGAGAAGGAAGAGGAGTAAGAGAAGGAAGAGGAGGAAGAGGAGTAAGAGAAGGAAGAGGAGTAAGAGAAGGAAGAGAAGGAAGAGAAGGCAGAGAAGGAAGAGAAGGCAGAGATGGAAGAGAAGGCAGAGAAGGAAGAGAAGGCAGAGAAGGAAGAAAAGGAAGAGAAGGAAGAGGAGTAAGAGAAGGAAGAGGAGTAAGAGAAGGAAGAGAAGGAAGAGGAGTAAGAGAAGGAAGAGGAGTAAGAGAAGGAAGAGGAGTAAGACAATGAAGAGGAGTAAGAGAAGGAAGAGGAGTAAGAGAAGGAAGAGGAGTAAGAGAAGGAAGAGGAGTAAGAGAAGGAAGAGGAGTAAGAGAAGGAAGAGGAGTAAGAGAAGGAAGAGGAGGAAGAGGAGTAAGAGAAGGAAGAGGAGTAAGAGAAGGAAGAGAAGGAAGAGAAGGCAGAGAAGGAAGAGAAGGCAGAGATGGAAGAGAAGGCAGAAAAGGAAGAGAAGGAAGAGAAGGCAGAGAAGGAAGAGAAGGCAGAAAAGGAATAGAAGGAAGAGAAGGAAGAGAAGGCAGAGAACGAAGAAAAGGAAGAGAAGGCAGAGAAGGAAGAGAAGGAAGAGAAGGAAGAGAAGGAAGAGAAGGCAGAGAAGGAAGAGAAGGCAGAGAAGGAAGAGATGGCAGAGAAGGAAGAAAAGGAAGAGAAGGAAGAGGAGTAAGAGAAGGAAGAGGAGTAAGAGAAGGAAGAGAAGGAAGAGGAGTAAGAGAAGGAAGAGGAGGGAGAGAAGGAAGAGGAGTAAGAGAAGGAAGAGAAGGAAGAGGAGTAAGAGAAGGAAGAGGAGTAAGAGAAGGAAGAGGAGTAAGAGAAGGAAGAGAATGAAGAGGAGTAAGAGAAGGAAGAGAAGGAAGAGGAGTAAGAGAAGGAAGAGAATGAAGAGGAGTAAGAGAAGGAAGAGGAGTAAGAGAAGGAAGAGGTGTAAGAGAAGGAAGAGGAGTAAGAGGAGTAAGAGAAGGAAGAGGAGTAAGAGAAGGAAGAAAAGGAAGAGAAGGCAGAGAAGGAAGAGAAGGCAGAGAAGGAAGAAAAGGAAGAGAAGGCAGAGAAGGAAGAGAAGGCAGAGAAGGAAGAAAAGGAAGAGAAGGCAGAGAAGGAAGAAAAGGAAGAGAAGGAAGAGGAGTAAGAGAAGGAAGAGGAGTAAGAGAAGGAAGAGGAGTAAGAGAAGGAAGAGGAGTAAGAGAAGGAAGAGGAGTAAGAGAAGGAAGAGGAGTAAGAGAAGGAAGAGAAGGAAGAGAAGGAAGAGGAGTAAGAGAAGGAAGAGAAGGAAGAAAAGGAAGAGAAGGCAGAGAAGGCAGAGAAGGAAGAGAAGGAAGAGGAGGAAGAGGAGGAAGAGAAGGAAGAGGAGTAAGAGAAGGAAGAGAAGGCAGAAAAGGAAGAGAAGGAAGAGGAGGAAGAGAAGGAAGAAAAGGAAGAGAAGGCAGAGAAGGAAGAGGAGGAAGAGGAGTAAGAGAAGGAAGAGGAGTAAGAGAAGGAAGAGAAGGAAGAGAAGGCAGAGAAGGAAGAGAAGGCAGAGAAGGAAGAAAAGGAAGAGAAGGCAGAGATGGAAGAGAAGGCAGAGAAGGAAGAGGAGTAAGAGAAGGAAGAGAAGGCAGAAAAGGAAGAGAAGGAAGAGAAGGCAGAGAAGGAAGAGAAGGAAGAGAAGGCAGAGATGGAAGAGAAGGCAGAAAAGGAAGAGAAGGAAGAGAAGGCAGAAAAGGAAGAGAAGGAAGAGAAGGAAGAGAAGGCAGAGAAGGAAGAAAAGGAAGAGAAGGAAGAGAAGGAAGAGAAGGAAGAGAAGGCAGAAAAGGAAGAGAAGGAAGAGAAGGAAGAGGAGTAAGAGAAGGAAGAGGAGGAAGAGAAGGAAGAGGAGTAAGAGAAGGAAGAGAAGGAAGAGGAGTAAGAGAAGGAAGAGGAGTAAGAGAAGGAAGAGGAGTAAGAGAAGGAAGAGAATGAAGAGGAGTAAGAGAAGGAAGAGAAGGAAGAGGAGTAAGAGAAGGAAGAGAATGAAGAGGAGTAAGAGAAGGAAGAGGAGTAAGAGAAGGAAGAGGAGTAAGAGAAGGAAGAGGAGTAAGAGAAGGAAGAGGAGTAAGAGGAGTAAGAGAAGGAAGAGGAGTGAGAGAAGGAAGAAAAGGAAGAGAAGGCAGAGAAGGAAGAGAAGGCAGAGAAGGAAGAAAAGGAAGAGAAGGCAGAGAAGGAAGAAAAGGAAGAGAAGGAAGAGGAGTAAGAGAAGGAAGAGGAGTAAGAGAAGGAAGAGAAGGAAGAGGAGTAAGAGAAGGAAGAGGAGTAAGAGAAGGAAGAAAAGGAAGAGAAGGCAGAGAAGGAAGAGAAGGCAGAGAAGGAAGAAAAGGAAGAGAAGGCAGAGAAGGAAGAGGAGTAAGAGAAGGAAGAGGAGTAAGAGAATGAAGAGGAGTAAGAGAAGGAAGAGGAGTAAGAGAAGGAAGAGGAGTAAGAGAAGGAAGAGGAGTAAGAGAATGAAGAGGAGTAAGAGAAGGAAGAGGAGTCAGAGAAGGAAGAGGGGTAAGAGAAGGAAGAGGAGTAAGAGAAGGAAGAGGAGGAAGAGGAGTAAGAGAAGGAAGAGGAGTAAGAGAAGGAAGAGGAGTAAGAGAAGGAAGAGGAGTAAGAGAAGGAAGAGGAGTAAGAGAAGGAAGAGGAGTAAGAGAAGGAAGAGGAGTAAGAGAAGGAAGAGGAGTAAGAGAAGGAAGAGGAGTAAGAGAAGGAAGAGGAGTAAGAGAAGGAAGAGGAGTAAGAGAAGGAAGAAAAGGCAGAGAAGGAAGAGGAGTAAGAGAAGGAAGAGAAGGCAGAGAAGGAAGAAAAGGCAGAGAAGGAAGAGGAGGAAGAGAAGGCAGAGAAGGAAGAGGAGTAAGAGAAGGCAGAGAAGGAAGAGGAGGAAGAGAAGGAAGAGAAGGAAGAAAAGGAAGAGAAGGAAGAGAAGGCAGAGAAGGAAGAGAAGGCAGAGAAGGAAGAAAAGGCAGAGAAGGAAGAGGAGTAAGAGAAGGAAGAGAAGGAAGAGGAGTAAGAGAAGGCAGAGAAGGAAGAGGAGGAAGAGAAGGCAGAGAAGGAAGAAAAGGCAGAGAAGGAAGAAAAGGCAGAGAAGGAAGAGAAGGCAGAGAAGGAAGAGAAGGCAGAGAAGGAAGAGGAGTAAGAGAAGGAAGAGGAGGAAGACAATGAAGAGGAGGAACACAAGGAAGAGGGGGAAGAGGAGGAAGAGGAGGAAGAGAAGGAAGAGAAGGAAGAGGAGTAAGAGAAGGAAGAGGAGTAAGAGGAGGAAGACGAGGAAGAGAAGGAAGAGGAGGAAGACAATGAAGAGGAGGAACACAAGGAAGAGGGGGAAGAGGAGGAAGAGGAGGAAGAGAAGGAAGAGGAAGACAAGGAAGAGAAGGAAGGTGAGGAAGAGGAGGAAGAGAAGGAAGAGGAGGAACACAAGGAAGAGGAGGAACACAAGGAAGAGGAGGAAGAGGAGGAAGAGAAGGAAGAGGAGGAACACAAGGAAAAGGAGGAAGAGGGGGAAGAGGAGGTAGATAAGGAAGATAAGTAAGAGCGGGAGTAGGGGTTGACTTGGACATGCCTGTCTAAATAGTAGAGGCCCTAAGTGGAACGCAGGGCCCTTTGAAACAGAGGACAGCCGTGTATTGTCTGATGAGGAGCAGGAGATAGAGGACGGGAAGGGCTGGTGGGGAATATATGGGAGTTATCACCACTCACCCCAGAAAAACAGCCACACGATGAAAGAGAGAGGGAGGAGAGGTGGAAGAAGGACAGAGGAAGGGAGAGAGAGTGAGAATGACAAAGGCAGACAGATAGAAAGGGAGAAGAAGAGTTCTAGATAGAGAGATGGAAACAGATGGAGAGAAGAAAGAGACAGAGGCATGTAGAGCAAAAGAGGAGGAGAGAGAACACGGAAGAGTAGTGGAGAGGTGAGCTACTTGTTACCAGTAGACAGCTGTCAGGGCTCCAGGCTGTAAGTGGCCACTAGGGTCCATCTCTCAACACCAGGTCCAGGGAAATAATGTGACCCCTTCGGTGTCTAAACACTGCTCTCCTCACGGTCCACTCTCTGGCAACCATCAACCACACACTCTTCCTGTGTGGACAGTGAAACTGTAGGAGAAATATAAGTGTGTGTGTGTGTGTGTGTGTGTGTGTGTGTGTGTGTGTGTGTGTGTGTGTGTGTGTGTGTGTGTGTGTGTGTGTGTGTGTGTGTGTGTGTGTGTGTGTGTGTGTGTGTGTGTGTGAGGACAAGGATTGGCGTGTCTCTGTGTGTCTGCATATACACTATATATACAAAAGTATGTGGACACCACTTCAAATTAGTGGATTTGACTATTTCAGCCACACCCTATGCTGACAGGTGTATAACATCGTGCACACGGCCATGCAATCTACATAGACATTGGCAGTAGAATGGCCTTACTGAAGAGCTCAGTGACTTTCAACGTGGCACCGTCATAGGATACCACTGCCATTGGACTCTGGAGCAGTGGAAATGCATTTTCTGGAGTGATGAATCACGCTTCACCATCTGTCAGTCCGAAGGACGAACCTGGGTTTAGCTGATGCTAACAGAATGCTACCTGCTGAATGCATAGTGCTAACTGTACATTTTGGTGGAGGAGGAATAATGGTCTGGGGCTGTTTTCCATGGTCCAGGCTAGGTCCCTTTATTCCAGTGAAGATAAATCTTAATGCTACAGCATACAATGACATTCAAGATGTTCTGTACTTCCAGCTTTGTGACAACAGTTTGGGGAATGCCCTTTCTCTTTCAGAATGATAATTCCCCTGTGCACGAAGCAAGGTCCATACAGAAATGGTTTGTCGAGATCGGTGTGGAAGAACTTGACTGGCCTGCACAGAGCCCTGACCTCAACCCCATCGAACACCTTTGGGATGAATTGGAACGCCGACTGCGAGCCAGGCATAATCACCCTCTTCCTAGAAGAGTGGATGCTGTTTTAGCAACAAAGGGGGACCAACTCCATATTAATACCCATGATTTTGGAATGAAATGTTCAATGAGCGGGTGTCCACATAGTTTTGGTCATGTAGTGTAGGTGTGCGTGACCACCCTTAACACGCTTTAAGTCCCATTTGAAGGATAGAGTAATTACACTGAAGTTTCTCCATTCTCCTCGACATGGAAGAGAAAACATATCTTAGCCTGTCCCTTATTGCTGAGACCTCCTCTCTTTCTCTCACACAACCACACACATACATGTACGCAAGCACTCATGCATGCAATCACACACACACACACACACACACACACACGCACGCACACACACAAATGCATGCAAGCACGAAGGCACTCACTCACTCACGCACAAACATACACACACACATACATGTACGCAAGCACGCGTGCACGCAATCACACACACACAGACACACACCCACAATGCGTCAAGGCACAGATGATGTGAAACTAGATCCATGTGTGATCGTACAAGTACATCTAGGAGAACAGTCCATCTCTGTAAAGACCACGAACACATGGACAAACAGGCGCCGGTCCTCCTGTGTGTCACCACGGGAATCGTTCACCGATAGGGCCCCTTCAGGTTTGGGAAAAATCAATCAAATTAACAGGCGGCTCTCTGAGGCCTGTAGGGAATGGGAAGGGAGGGACGGCGGGGGACGGCGGGAATTAGGGGAGGGCGGGCCTTAGGAGGAGGGGGGGGGGATCCAGTATCCAGAGGGGTGTGGAGTCATTCAGTATAACACCAAAATAATAATCCCTTTCACCTTTGACCTCACAGTAGAGGGCCACTTGACCACATAGTTAAATGACATTGATCACAGAGTACTGAACAGATCACAAAACTCTACCTCTGAGCAACCAGGTCAAAATGCTTGTGTTGAGTATGTTAAACACTGACCCTGCCCATAGCTTTTGATGTTTAGATTAAAAAAGAGATGGATAAGTGAACATGTTCCCTGGGTTTGGCTCTCCTTAGATGACCCCCAGGTCAAAGGTGAGAGGTCAGACATGAGGTGATGTGAGATTTGGGGCATTCAGAGGAACCATGTGACATCACTTAAGGATTTGCGCTGCACATCTGGTTAACTTCTAATGAGTATAACACTCAATGTTGTTGAATTGTGGAATGAAAGTTGTAAAGAGGAATCTATGGAATACAAAGTGTGATATATGGTACAGTGGTTTCAGAAAGTATTCAGACCACTTCACAATTTACAATGGATAACATTTTGATATCCCATAATGTCAAAGTGGAAGAATGTTTTTAGAAAAATGTTTACAAATGAATTAAAAATGAAAGGTGAAATGTCTTGAGTTAATATGTATTGAACCTTTTTGGTATGGCAAGCCTAAATAAGTTCAGTATAAAACATTTGCTTAACAAGTTACAAAATAAGTTGCATGGACTCTGTGTGCAATAATAGCATTGAAGATGATTTTTGAATAAATGTCTCATCTCATCTCATCTCTGTACCCCACACATAAAATGATCTGTAAGGTCCCTAAGTCGAGCAGTGCATTTCAAACACAGATTCAACCACAAAGACCAGGTATGTTTTTATATGGTTCCAAAGAAAGGCAGCTATTGGTAGATATAAAAAAAAACATATAAAGCAGACATTGAATATCCCTTTGAGCATGATGCAGTAATTCATTTTACACTTTGGATGGTGTATCAATACATCCAGTCACTACAAAGATACAGGCGTCCTTCCTAACTCAGTTGCCAGAGAGGAAGTAAAATGCTCAGGGATTTCACCATGAGGCCAATGGTGACTTTAAAACAGTTACACAGTTTACTCACAACACCTTTTGCCTATTCACTGCCTGTACTGTTGCCATTTTTGGACCTACCGTGTATGACCTTCTGCCTGCCCCTGGACCCAGCTACCTGCCTCCTCCAATGGTCCCTTTCATTAAACACCTGCTGCACTCTGTGCTTGAAACCAACTCTCTGTCTCCCGCGTGTTCATTACAAAATTACAGAGTGAAACCTGTACAGAAGAAAAACTATTCCAAAATATGCATCCTGTTTGCAATAAGTCACAAAAGTAATATAGCAAAGAAATTACATTTTTGTCCTGAATACAAATCGTTATGTTTGGGGCAAATCCAATACAACATATCACTGAGTACCTCTCTTCATATTTTCAAGAATGGTGGTGCCTGCATCATGTTATGGGTATGCTTGTTATCTGCAAGGACAAGGGATTTTTTTTACATGAAAATAAATGGAATAGAGCACAAGCTAATTCCTAGAGGAAAACCTGGTTCATTCTGCTTTACAACAGACACTGGGAAACAAATTCACCTTTCAGCAGGACAATAACCCAGAACACAAGGCCAAATATGCACTGGAGTTGCTTACCAAGACAACATTGAATGTTCCTGAGTGACCTAGTTACAGTTTTGACTTAAATCAGCTTGAAAATCTATGGCAAGACCTGAAAATGGCTGTCTAGCAATGATCAACAACCAACTTGACACATTTTTTTGAGAATGATGGGCAAATATTGTACAATCCAGGTGGGAAAAAGCTCTTAGAGACAGAAACACTCACAGCTGTAATCGGTGCCAAAGGTGATTCTAACAAGTATTGGCCACTTAATACTTATCTAATCAAGATATATCAGTGGGGTTTTTTCTTCATTAATAATAACTAAACATTATCTTCCCCTTTGACATTACAGAATATTCTGTGTAGATCATTGACACAAAATGACAATTAAATCCATTTGATTTCCACTTTGTAACACAAAAACAATTGGAAAAACTTAAGGGGTGTGAATACTTTCTGAAGACACTGTGGTTGCCTATGTGTTTATACACGTGCACCCTTGTATATCCTAGTACCTGTGTATATATCCAAAGGAATCGCTGAATAGATCATTGATTCCCCCACCCCTATTTCCCCCATTCTCCCCCTCTCATCTCTTGTAGTAGGATCTTGGGGAAAGTGGTATTGTGGAGAAGAGGTTGTGTTGAAAGAGCAAGAGACGGCACTAAGCCCAAGGCTGACCTTTCCCCTCTCATCCCTCAGCTGGGACCCCTCCACACAGGAAGTGCACAAGGTCGCCCCGACAAGAGCGTCTATCAACACACAGCGGGACTTGAAAACGGGTTTCTTCAGAGCGAGAAAATGAAAGAAAAAGGTAGGGGTAGCCGGGGTAATCGTTGACGTCTTCTAGAGAGATGTTCCAGCTATGGAGGACAATTTAAAAGCATGCTGAATGAATCATGCTTGTCATCCCACCCTACGACTTAAATGGCTTCTCGAGAGGGATACCACTGCAATGTCTCGTTTATTTTATTAGAGATAAAACAGAATGCAGGCTTTTAATAGAAAGAGCCTGTTGATTTCATTCACAATCACCCTGCTATTATACAGATGACTGGAGCTGGAGAGGCAAGCCAGGAAGGGAGATCTGGGTTTGATATACTCACCACTCTCCTCCAATCTCTGCTTAGTATCAAAGTCTGAAAAGGTAACGGTGAAATGAACAGTGTCTGCTTTTCATTGGGTGGTTCTGTCCATCTGTGACTCGAATGCTACCAGTCCAGTCCAATCCTTCCCTATCCCCTCTTCAGCTCAGTGTATTTTTATTCCAGACTGTTTGAAAGAGCCTCTGTTCTCAGATCATATCTATGACAGACAGCCATGTTTTTTTTAGCATGTATGATGCCAACTACTATGGTTGGCATAGTTGCTCAAATGTGTGGGTCTAATTGTGTAGCTAGCGATGCCAAAGTACATATTGGGTTTGGGATTGAGTATGGACCTTCTATGACAATAGCTTAGCTTAGCTACAGTATCTGTTTTTCATCTTTTTTTTTATGTTGTCATATGTGATGCTAGCTGCTATAAGTTCTTGCATGCTAACAACTATAGTTTTTATTTTACTAGACAAGTCAGTTAAGAACAAATTCTTATTTTCAATGACAGGCTAGGAACAGTGGGTTAATTGCCTTGTTCAGGGGCAGAATTGCATATTTTTACCTTGTCAGCTCGGGGATTTGAACTTGCAACCTCTTGGGTACCAATCCAATGCTCTAACCACTAGGTTACACTGCCGCCCCATATGTCTGCAATACAGAGGGTGTTTGATTAATGTGGACGCCATTTGATCTGTGTATTTCCCCTCTGTGTTATGGTAACCTTGTTTAGCTAAGAGCTTAAGTTAATTTGTTTCTACTTTCTACATTGTACTGTATACGCTAGCTTATTGAAGAGCCAAAGGCTGTGTGCTACGTGTTGTTCAGAGCTACGTTTAGCGTGTCTGTTTCTACCATGACATATGATGCAGTGCAGACCACAGGAAAGAGGATTGTTATGTGTTTCAGGGGGGAAATCCATACTCTACATTTGACCATATCCCCATATGTGCATACTTTATACACACACTGCAAGTCAGTTGTCATTGCAGCGATCCATTGATTGGATTTCCTGTTTATGCGTTGTGTTATGGGAAGAAAGTTTACTGTACTTACATGTTTAATTCCACTGAAATGAATGACCTGAAATGGTGCTTATAAGAGAAAACAAACACTATCATGAACATACTGTACATGCATATGGACGCACACACACACACGCACGCACACACACACACACACACACACACACACACACACACACACACACACACACACACACACTTCAGCTTCAGATAAACACATAATTCAAATCCAATGCAATATTTTTCTGTCGTCTGTCCGTGGTTTACCCCCTATAGACACAACATTAGGATATTAGCAACATACACAACTAGGCTGTTGACAGATGCTTTCTCTCCCTCTCCTACTGTAGAAATGGTCAGACTTGACCTTCCTGACCCCTGGGCTTGTGAAGAGTCTACTCTGGCAGTGCGGGTCTAATCATCCTGTTTGTCTGCTGTCTAGCTGTGTTTTTTTTCCCTCTGCGGCAGAGGAAATGACAAGCGCCATGACCCCTGATCTCCAGGGTCCCGAGGGGAAGGCGATCAGGGCAGCAACATGGGGTCGCCTCATTTGGGAGGGAGCCAAACTGTTTTCTTTAATTGGCCATGCAATCTTCCACAGCTGGGATGGATTAGAGGGAGAAAGTTCTCTATGAAACGGACTGGGACTGGCATACGGAATAAGAGGGAGAGAGAAAGAGAGGGTGAGCAAGGGCGAGAGACGGTATCGGGCGAGCACCACAGAGAGTAAACAAAAGAGAGCAATGAAAGGAGCGATAGAGACAGAGAGATGTGCAACATGAACAACATACTCTACTGTAGAGGTACGCTCTGAGGGGACAGTACATACACAGTCAGGTAGCAAATGGAGGAATGATGTACTGTATGTGTTAAGAAAGGAAACAGGGGAGACACACAAACAAAGAGAGTGAAAGAGAGAGAGGGAAGGAGAGAAAGAGAAACAGATATCCCAGAGAGTGGGCAGAGGTGGCCGGATATCAAAAAAAGGGTTGGAACGTGGTGATAGTCTTCATTTTAGAGCTGTCAGCAACCGTCCCACTCACACACACGCACACGTGCGCACACACACAGACACGCACACACGCACACATGCACGCACGCACACACACATGCACACGCACACGCACACATGCACACGCACACGCACGCATGCACGCCCACGCACACACACACACACACACACACACACACACACACACACACACAGCTGTGGTCAGTGGCTGTTGTGCTTCTATACTGGTACAGCTCATCCTTCACCTGTTGCATAACCTGATTGATTTAAATGATAGATATGTTTT
>NC_143045.1:28287500-28292500 GCF_057628025.1 Oncorhynchus mykiss | reverse complement strand
GAAAGACGAGGGAGGGAGGGAGGGAGGGAGGGAGGGAGGGAGGGAGGGAGGGAGGGACGGAAAGGGGTTGCCATGGCTATAACTATCCCACCCAACAGATGTGAGAGGGGGTGAGAAAATTTTAAAAATGAAACAATAACAGTTATTTTAGTCCATCTCTCTGTGCCAGCTCCTTTACAACCCCTGGCCTAAGTGTTTTACAGACTGCTGGCTGCCAAAGGTTCTTGGGCCGGGTTCCACTAAAACTAAGCAGAACCAAGTAGAACCGTCATCCTGGGAGTAGAACAACACATCAGCTCCAATTAAGATCAGAGAGGGGGAACTTATTGTAACCTGCGACCGGCTCAATCTGTAGCAAGGACAACAAAAAGAGAGGCTTTGTAGAAACCTTGGCTGTGTGTGTGGACGGAAAGAGAAAGGGTCAAATAAAAGAGACCCGGTTCATTCAATAAAGACCCTGAGGGGGTCGTAAAAAGCCTGTGTGTGTGTGTGTGTGTGTGTGTGTGTGTGTGTGTGTGTGTGTGTGTGTGTGTGTGTGTGTGTGTGTGTGTGTGTGTGTGTGTGTGTGCGTGCGTGCGCGCTTCTCCTCTCATGGGGCTGTCTAGCCCTGTTGAAGACCCGGCCTCCCTGACCTCCTTATTTACAGGCCTGTAAACTATAGCCAATCAGTCCTATAATCGGCCCTTTAGCCTCATGGGAAATGGAGTTAGAGTAGCAGTAAAAAGACTCAGCTGTCCTGTCTTCCTTCACTCTCTCCTAGGGGCCATCTTCAAACAGCAGGTAGAACAGAGGACTGTTTCTGCTTTTCTTCCCCAGTGACATCATGCCTTGGTTATCCCTCCTTTTCTTTCTTCTCCCTCTTTCACTCTAGAGATGGAGAGAGAGAGCATTTGATACACTAGCTTGACTTTCGTCCTGTTAAGCTCTTCTGTGAATGAGGCTTTAAATCAAAACTCTATCCCTTACTAACTTGCGCACTTACTGTACACAAACACAATTAATTTGCACCACCGTAGTGTTAGTTATGGCATTAGCATGTAGACTAGACACAGACAATGTAGACCGTACACACACACACATATACACAACACAATGTGCCCTCCCCTCAGATGCTCGGAGAAGAGAGTGATGTCTTTATCATGGGGAGAGAAGCGGAGCAGATGGAATCAGAACAAAGAAAATATATGACAGAATGTTCACATGAAAGGGAAGCCTTTAAACTCTGGGGTGACATGAAAGACTAACTCTCTTCTACCCTCTCTCTCCCTCTCTCTCTCTCTCTCCTTCCCTCTCTCTCTCCCTCCCTCTTCCCTCTCTCAATGACCCTCTCTCCCTCTCCTTCCCTCTCTCTCTCCCTCCCTCTTCCCTCTCTCAATGACGCTCTCTCTCTCCCTCTCTCTCCTTCCCTCTCTTTCTCTCTCCCTCTCTCCTTCCCTCTCTATCTCTCTCCCTCCCTCTCTCTCTTCCTCCCTCTCTCTCCTTCCCTCTCTCTCTCCCTCTCTCTCTCCTTCCCCCTCTCTCTCTCCCTCCCTCTCTCCTTCTCTCTCTCTCTCTCTCTCTCTCTCTCTCTCTCTCTCTCTCTCTCTCCTTCCCTCTCTATCTCTCTCCCTCCCTCTCTCTCTTCCTCCCTCTCTCTCCTTCCCTCTCTCTCTCCCTCTCTCTCTCCTTCCCCCTCTCTCTCTCCCTCCCTCTCTCCTTCTCTCTCTCTCTCTCTCTCTCTCTCTCTCTCTCTCTCTCTCTCTCGCTCAGTGTACAGACATAATCTCTTCATCTCTCTTTAGACAGTGGGTTGCAGTGTACAGATATGATCTCTTCCTCCCTCTTTCTATAGACAGTTGGTGTCCACCTGTTTGAAGCCCTTTGACTCGACAGACTCTCAGTTGAAGAGGTCAGGGGTCAACATAAAGTAATGATGGACAATCAGTTCAGGGGTTAAGGGTCAGTGATGATGCGTTGGGAGTGTGTGTGTTTTTAGGAAGTGTGTGTTATGTTGTGTGTTGTTTGTCCATGAGAGTGTGTGCATAGTGTACCAGTCAAAAGTTTGGACACATCTACTCATTCAAAGGTTTTTCATTATTTTTGACTATTTTCTAGATTGTAGAATAATAGTGAAGACATGAAAACTATGAAATAACACATTTGGAATCATGTAGTAACCACATGAACGAATAAACAAATCAAATATGTTTTATATTTGAGATTCGTCAAAGAATCCACCCTTTGCCTTGATGACAGCTTTGAAAACTCTTAGCATTCTCTCAACCAGCTTCACCTGGAATGCTTTTCCAACAATCTTGAAGGAGTTACCAAATATGCTGAGCATTTGTTGTCTGCTTTTCCTTCACTCTGGGGTCTAAATCATCCCAAACCATCTCAATTGGGTTGTGGTCTGTGATTGTGGCGGCCAGGTCATCTGATGCAGCACTCAATCACTTTCCTTCTTGGTCAAATAGCCCTTACACAGCCTGGAGGTGTGTTTTGGGTCATTGTCCTGTTGAAAAAACAAATGATAATCCCACTAAGTGCAAACCAGATGGAATGGCGTATCGCTGCAGAATGCTGTGGTAGCCGTGCTGGTTAAGTGTGCCTTTAATTCTAAATACATCACAGACAGTGTCTCCACCAAAGCACCCCCAGACCATCACACCGCCTCTATGTTTCATGGTGGGAACCACACATGCGGAGATCATCCTTCCCCTAATCGTCGTCTCACAAAGACACGACGGTTGGAACCAAAAATCTCAAATTTGGACTCATCAGACCAAAGGACAAATTTATACTGTCCATTAGTAGTGTTTCTTGGCCCAAGTAAGTCTCTTATTATTATTGGTGTCCTTTAGTAGTGGTTTCTTTGTAGAAATTTGACCGTGAAGGCCTGATTCACAGTTGATGTAGAGATGTGTCTGTTACTTGAACTCTGTGAAGCATTTATTTGGGCTGCAATTTCTGAGGCTGGTAACTCTACTGAACTTATCCTCTGCAGCAGAGGTAACTCTGGGTCTTCCTTTCCTGGGGTGGTCCTCATGAGAGCTAGTTCAATCATAGCACTTGATTTTTTTTGCGACTACACTTGAAGAAACGTTCAAAGTTCTTGAAATGTTCCACATTGACTGACCTTGATGTCTTAAAGTAATGATGGTCTGTCGTTTCTCTTCACTTATTTGAGATGTTCTTGCCATAATATGGACTTGTTCTTTTACCAAATAGGGCTATCTTCCCCTACAGCTTCTCTAAAAAAAATAATTAATTAATGCAAATAAATACCATGTCACAACACGACTGATTGGCTCAAATGCATTAAAAAGGAAATTCCACAAATGAACTTTTAACCAGGCACACATGTTAATTGAAATGCATTCCAGGTGACTACCTCGTGAAAATGGTTGAGAGAATGCCAAGAGTGTGCACTGCTGTCATCAAGGCAAAGTGTGGCTACTTTGAAGAATCTTAAATATAAAATATATTTGGATTTGTTTAACATTTTTTGGTTACTACATGATTTCATATGTGTTATTTCATAGTTGTATGTCTTCACTACTTTCTACAATGTAGGAAACTGTAAAAATCTAGACAAATCCTTGAATGAGTAGGTGTGTCCAAACTTTTGACAGGTACTGTATGTGGCCATGTTAATAGACAGAAACAACTCATATCTAATTAACCAGAAAAGACCATCAGCATCAGGAATGCAGATTTGAATAAAGAGACAGAGAGATGGAATGAGGGAGAGGAGAGAGAAAAGGGGAGTTGGCATTAATCTCTTGATCCTCTCTCATCCCATCAGGCTTCATTTCAAAAGAAATTACCCAGAGCACACTCTTGCACACATCAGTCTCATTACCCATGTCTCCCTGTTTCCCCTGCTCAGAGACACTGGGTAAATAACACTGTCTGCAGGGATAGGAAAGATCAACAGAGGTAATGAGAATACCGATTAGATGTGTATGTGTGTGCGCACAACTGTGTTTGTGTGTAGGTTGGGAGAATAGCTATTATTCATCTGTTATTTCACCAGGTTGATCACATTGAGAATCCCTGGATGAGAGTGGTCATGTCCCAATGCCCGTACTTGCTTTTCTAAATAGGCAAAAATACAATGTTTGATGGTATGTGAAATTTCGAATATGTTTACGCTTTAGATGCCAGGATAGTGGTCAGTGACATCACTTCCTGAAAGAGGAGGTAAAAAGGTATAATAAAAGATTCCACAAAATCAACATTTATATAACAAAATATATAACCATACATGAAGAATGTAATCAACATTACAGTGATGCACAGTATATATACACAATATTCAATTAGGTTAAAAACAGTAGGCCTCGTTTGGACATTTTAGAACTACTGAAAAGGTTTCAAGTCAAACTACTTGATGAAGACTTATGAACAGCAGTGTACAGTGTTTCCCTTCTTTCACCTGGAACTCATGCACCTGCAAAAAAGTTTCCTACCTGGATCTTCTCCAGCTTTTGTTAAATGCCAGGATGTTATACTAATTTAGGCATTTCATCTAGTAGAATTGTCTGCACACTATTGAGGAAGACAATGGCCTTTCCAGACCCGTGTGTATTTGACAACAGTTGATAATCAGAGAAGTGAATGCACTCTTCCTAAATGAACGACTGTCAGGAATTGACGTAATTGTGCATTAGATTATGCATTCTCATGAGCCTAGTGTGTTGATATTTGTTGCTTACTGCATTTGTTTTTACTAAACAGTACATTCAAAATAGTATGTAGTACGATTAGTACACAGTATATCATTTAAGTAAGTAGTAGGCAAGATTTGCTGTGGATCAAATGCTAACAAATGTGGATATTGATTGTTAAATTATTTGGGGATCTGGGTAAAGGCTTTATATATTTTGTTTAGTATTTTTATCCTGTGTTTAAACTACATACACCCCTTCAGCCTCTTTAACCTATCTATCTCTACAGCACCACCCCTTCAGCCTCTCTAACCTATCTATCTCTACATCACCACCCATTCAGCCTGTCTA
>NC_143045.1:28265000-28282500 GCF_057628025.1 Oncorhynchus mykiss | reverse complement strand
GGCGTGCAAAATTATTCAGCCCCCTTAAGTTAATACTTTGTAGCGCCACCTTTTGCTGCGATTACAGCTGTAAGTCGCTTGGGGTATGTCTCTATCAGTTTTGCACATCGAGAGACTGAAATTTTTTCCCATTCCTCCTTGCAAAACAGCTCAAGCTCAGTGAGGTTGGATGGAGAGCATTTGTGAACAGCAGTTTTCAGTTCTTTCCACAGATTCTCGATTGGATTCAGGTCTGGACTTTGACTTGGCCATTCTAACACCTGGATATGTTTATTTTTGAACCATTCCATTGTAGATTTTGCTTTATGTTTTGGATCATTGTCTTGTTGGAAGACAAATCTCCGTCCCAGTCTCAGGTCTTTTGCAGACTCCATCAGGTTTTCTTCCAGAATGGTCCTGTATTTGGCTCCGTCCATCTTCCCATCAATTTTAACCATCTTCCCTGTCCCTGCTGAAGAAAAGCAGGCCCAAACCATGATGCTGCCACCACCATGTTTGACAGTGGGGATGGTGTTCAGCTGTGTTGCTTTTACGCCAAACATAACGTTTTGCATTGTTGCCAAAAAGTTCAACTTTGGTTTCATCTGACCAGAGCACCTTCTTCCACATGTTTGGTGTGTCTCCCAGGTGGCTTGTGGCAAACTTTAAACAGCACTTTTTATGGATATCTTTAAGAAATGGCTTTCTTCTTGCCACTCTTCCATAAGGGCCAGATTTGTGCAATATACGACTGATTGTTGTCCTATGGACAGAGTCTCCCACCTCAGCTTTAGATCTCTGCAGTTCATCCAGAGTGATCATGGGCCTCTTGGCTGCATCTCTGATCAGTCTTCTCCTTGTATGAGCTGAAAGTTTAGAGGGACGGCCAGGTCTTGGTAGATTTGCAGTGGTCTGATACTCCTTCCATTTCAATATTATCGCTTGCACAGTGCTCCTTGGGATGTTTAAAGCTTGGGAATTATGTTTGTATCCAAATCCGGCTTTAAACCTCTTCACAACAGTATCTCGGACCTGCCTGGTGTGTTCCTTGTTCTTCATGCTCTCTGCGCTTTTAACGGACCTCTGAGACTATCACAGTGCAGGTGCATTTATACGGAGACTTGATTACACACAGGTGGATTGTATTTATCATCATTAGTCATTTAGGTCAACATCATTCAGAGATCCTTATTGAACTTCTGGAGAGAGTTTGCTGCACTGAAAGTAAAGGGGCTGAATAATTTTGCACGCCCAATTTTTCAGTTTTTGATTTGTTAAAAAAGTTTGAAATATCCAATAAATGTCGTTCCACTTCATGATTGTGTCCCACTTGTTGTTGATTCTTCACAAAAAAATACAGTTTTATATCTTTATGTTTGAAGCCTGAAATGTGGCAAAAGGTCGCAAAGATCAAGGGGGCCGAATACTTTCGCAAGGCACTGTATGTATGTATGTGTGTATATGTGTATGTGCATGTACATATATATATATATATGTATGTATGTGTATGTGTGTGTATGTATATTGTATGTATGTGTGTGTGTGTGTGTGTGTGTGTGTATGTCTGTATGTATGTATGTGTGCATCTATGTGTGTATGTATCTATGTATGTATGTATGTATGTATGTATGTATGTATGTATGTATGTATGTGTATATATATATATATATATGTAGTATTTTTTTTTGTTTGTTTTTTTTCGATGTACTTTACTCAAACCAGTGAATATCACTTATTATAAATGAGATCATTAACTATCAGCTCTTGGAATATCCAGGGCCTATACTCTTCACATTTTGGTTATAAAACAACTAATCCAGAATTGATTAAAAACATCAAGGGACAAGACATCATAATCCTACTGGAAACATGGTGTCGTGGAGACATAGATACTCAGTGTCCCTCAGGCTATAGAGAAAGTTTACTACCATCAATCAAACATAAAAATGTTAAACGGGGCCGAGACTCAGGTGGAATCATCATTTGGCATAAGCAGGACTTAGCACTGAATGAAATGAAAAAAGGTACCACTCACATTTGGCTAAAACTTAACAAAGGTACAATCTATTGTGACAATGATGTATAAATATGTGCAGCTTATGCTCCTCCTTCAGATTCATCATATTATGATGATCAGTTTTTTGACAATCTCCAGACAGAAATCATTACATTTCAGGCGCAGGGTAAAGTGCTTATTTGTGGAGATTTCAATGCAAGAACAGGTTCTGAGCCTGACTACACTGATGCGGGAGGTAACCACCACATATTTGGACACCCCTCCTTGTACAGTAGCCCTATTATAAATAATAGAAACAGTCCTGACCAAATACTGAACAAAAATGGAAAAGAGTTAGTACATCTCTGTCGAGCCTTAGGCCTGTACATGCTTAATGGTAGAATCAGAGGGGACTCTTTAGGTCAGTTTACTTACTGCTCAGCTCTTGGGACAAGTGTAGTCGATTATGCCATCACTGACATTGACCCCTCCTCCATTAGTGCATTCACTGTCAGACCACAGACACCATTGTCAGATCACAGTCAGATCAACGTGTTTCTGAAGAAATTAACCGGCAATATTCATTCAAAAAAACAGCCCAATAAACTTTACAACATAAACCAATCGTTCAGATGGGCTCCAAACAGTGCAGAGGCATTCATTGAAACATTGAACTCAAATGAAATGATGAACTCTATACAGTTTTTCAATAACTCACAGTACCAAAACAATAAAGATGGTGTCAATTCAGCTACCCAAAACATCAACTGCATATTCCAAAAAGCAGCATCGAAAGCAAATTTGAGAAAACCAAAGCAATGCAACATCAGAAGCAAAAATCAAAATGTTTCTGACAAATGGTTTGATAATGAATGTAAAACAATTAGAAAACACCTAAGACAAATGTCAAACAAAAAACATAAGCAGCAAAACAACCCAGAGCTACGATATGAATACTTTGAAACTCTGAAACAGTATAAACAAACACTGAAATGCAAGAAATTGAATTATACCAACAAGACACTTGATGAAATTGAAAACGCAATTGACCAAAATCAGTTCTGGGACATGTGGAACAATTTAAGCACAACAAAGCCACAAGAATTAGCCATACAAGATGTAGGAATTTGGAAAACTTACTTTGATAATCTATACAAAAACATCCCACAAAAAGACTTACAACAGAACCAATTAGAAATTAAAGAAAAATTGAACATCCTTGAATCAGTCATTAAAAACAACCAAAATCCATTAGATTACCCAATAACCCAACAAGAACTAAATGAAAAGCTAAAATCTATTAAATCAAAAAAGGCTTGTGGTGTAGACAACATCAGAAATGAAATGCTGAAAAACAGCACACCTGAGTTGCAAAATGCTGTGCTTAAATTGTTCAACATGGTTTTAACTTCTGGCTGCTTCCCTGATGTCTGGAACCAGGGGCTCATCTCCCCTATCCACAAAAGTGGAGACAAATCAGACCCCAATAATTACAGGGGAATTTGCGTCAACAGTAACTTGGGAAAGATTTTCTGTAGCATTTTGAATTCAAGAATTCAAACCTTTCTTCAAGAAAAAAATGTAATAAGTAAATGTCAAATTGGCTTTCTCCCTAACCATCGCACTACTGACCATATATACACCTTACACACACTAATTAATAAACACGTCCACCAAAAAAAAGAGGGCAAAATCTTTGCTTGCTTTATTGACTTTAAAAAAGCATTTGATTCGATTTGGCACGAAGGGCTATTCTACAAAATTCTACAAAGTGGGCTTGGTGGTAAGGTGTATGACTTAATAAAATGTATGTACACAGAAAACAAGTGTGCAATAAAAATCAAAAACCAAAGAACATAATTTTTTTCACAATGTCGAGGTGTGAGACAAGGCTGCAATTTGAGTCCAAATGTTTTCAACATTTATATCAATGAATTAGCAGACATGTTGGACCAATCTCCAGCCCCAGGACTCACACTATTTGACACAGAGGTGAAATACCTGCTATATGCTGATGACTTGGTAATTCTATCACCAACCAAAGAAGGTCTTCAACAAAACATGAATATTCTGGAGCAATATTGCCATAATTGGGCCCTGGCAGTAAATTTCCAAAAAACTAAAATCATGAATTTCCAAAAAAAAAACAGATGTCAGAAACACAAATGTAAATTCACCTTGAACAACACCTTAATTGAACACACAAAACATTACACCTACCTTGGTCTGACCATATCTGCATCGGGAAACTTTAATATGGCAGTGAATGCACTCAAAGAAAAAGCCCGCAGAGCAATGTATGCAATAAAAATGAAATTATTCAAAATCAACATCCCAATTAGAATTTGGACTAAAATATTTGACAGTGTAATCCTACCAATAGCACTTTATGGAAGTGAGGTTTGGGGGCCACTCAATAAACTGGATTTTAAAATGTGGGACAAACATCCAATTGAAGCCCTACATGCAGAATTCTGTCGGAAAATTCTACAAGTCCAGAGAAATACACCAACTAATGCATGTAGGCCAGAATTGGGCCGTTTTCCAGTAATAATGAAAATACAGAAAAGATCATTAAAATTTTGGCTACATCTAAATTCAAGTCCAAATTCGAGTCTGCAATTTAAAGCACTTCAAGACCAAGAGCTGAGCCCAGAAACGAGCCCTCTCAGTCAGATGGTGTTGGACCTCACCAACCAAGCTGACACCAGCACTGCTTCAAAAGAAAGAATTCCAATAAACAAAATCATGAACCAATCAAAGGAATCATATTTACAATACTGGAAAAACGAAACAAAATCCCAAAGCCGACTAAATTGCTATCTGACCCTAAACAGAGAATATGAATTGGCTGATTATCTCTACTCTGTCAGAGATACGAAGCAGAGACAGATCCTTACCAAGTACAGGCTGAGTGACCACCGATTGGCAATAGAAACCGGCAGACATAAAAAGACATGGCTACCCAAAGAGGAGCGTGTATGTGGTCACTGCATGACAGGGGAGGTAGAGACAGAGATGCACTTTCTCCTTTACTGTGATAAATATTCCTCACAAAGAGACTCATTATTCACAGAAATGACTACATATATTCCAAATTTTTACAAATTGAACCCAGAGGAAAAACTAAGAATACTCATGGGCGAAGGAGCAATGGCTCCTCTTGCAGCCAAATATGTATTTTCCTGCCATAGCCTGAGGGACACTGAATAATAACATCTGCATAGTAAACAGTAACTTACTTATTATTACTATTATTGTTATTACTATAATTATTAATGTTTACTGTAGACTGTTACCATTTTATTGTTATTATTTTTATATTTAATTTTGTATTATTATTTACTACCATTTTATATTATTATTTGCTATCATTTATAATTTTGTTACAATGTATATTGTATACATTGTTGCTTTGGCAATATTGACACAATGTTTTTCATGCCAATAAAGCAGCTTGAATTTGAATTTGAATTTGAGAGAGAGAGAGACGTTATAAAGCCAGACTGCTCTGAGAGAGAGAGAGAGAGACGTTATAAAGCCAGACTGCTCCGAGAGAGAGAGAGAGAGACATTATAAAGCCAGACTGCTCTGAGAGATAGATAGAGAGAGAGAAAGAGAGAGAGAGAGAGAGAGATGTTATAAAGCCAGACTGCTCTGAGAGAGAGAGAGAGTGAGAGAGAGAGAGAGAGAGAGAGAGAAAGAGAGAGGGAGACGTTATAAAGCCAGACTGCTCTGAGAGAGAGAGAGAGAGAGAGTGAGAGAGAGAGAGAGAGAGAGAGAGAGAGAGAGAGAGAGAGAGAGAAAGAGAGAGAGAGAGAGAGAGAGAAGTTATAAAGCCAGACTGCTCTGAGAGAGAGAGAGAGAGAGAGAGAGAGAGAGAGAGAGAGAGAGAGAGAGAAAGAGAGAGTGAGAGAGAGGGAGACGTTATAAAGCCAGACTGCTCTTCTGAGGGGGTGGATACTGCACTATGAGCTTAGTGCTGAAAGAGAAATTCATGTTAAAAATCTCTCAGCACCCCCTCCCTTTTTCTTTCTGTCTTTCACTCTCTTTTCTCTTTCTCCTCAGACAAGAGCCCCGGATAACACATCAAAGGAGGGATGAGAGACAGAGAGAGTGAGAGGAGAGTGAGAGAAAGACGGATAGTGGGGGGAACAGAGCAAGAGAGAGCGAGTGAGAGAGAGAGAACAAAGAGAGTATGCCCCCGTAGTCACTATGACAACATAACCAACAAAAAAGGGTCACAACTCCTGCAGCTCTGTTGCATGCTGGGTATGTACATAGTCAATGGTAGGCTTCGAGGGGACTCCTATGGTAGGTACACCTATAGCTCATCTCTTGGCAGTAGTACTGTAGACTACTTTATCACTGACCTCAACCCAGACTCTCTCAGAGCGTTGACAGTCAGCCCACTGACACCCCTATCAGACCACAGCAAAATCACAGTCTACTTAAACAGAGCAATACTCAATCATGAGGCATCAAAGACAAAGGAACTGAGTAACATTAAGAAATGCTATAGATGGAAGGAAAATAGTTTGGAAAGCTACCAAAAAACAATTAGGCAACAACAAATTCAATCCCTTTCAGACAATTTCCTGGGTAAAACATTCCACTGTTACAGTGAAGGTGTAAACTTGGCAGTAGAAAATCTTAACAATATATTTGACCTCTCAGCTTCCCTATCAAATCTAAAAATCTCAAATAGAAAACCGAACAAAATTAACAACAATGACAAATGGTTGATGAAGAATGCAAAAATCTAAGAAAGAAATTGAGAAACCTGTCCAACCAAAAACATAGAGACCCGGAAAACCTGAGTCTACGCCTTCACTATGGTGAATCACTAAAACAATACAGAAATACACTACGGAAAAAGAGGGAACAGCACGTCAGAAATCAGCTCAATGTAATTGAAGAATACAGAGACTCTGACCACTTCTGGGAAAATTGGAAAACACTAAACAAACAACAAAACGAAGAATTATCTATCCAAAATTGAGATGTATGGGTGAACCACTTCTCCAATCTTTTTGTCTCTATAACAAAGAATAAAGAGCAAAAACATATACAGGATCAAATACAAATCTTAGAATGAACTATTAAAGACTACCAGAACCCACTGGATTCTCCAATTACCTTGAATGAGCTACAGGACAAAATAAAAACCCTCCAACCCAAAAAGGCCTGTGGTGTTGATGGTATCCTTAATGAAATGATCAAATATACAGACAACAAATTCCAATTGGCTATACTCAAACTCTTTAACATCATCCTTAGCTCTGTCATCTTCCCCAATATTTGGAACCAAGGACTGATCACCACAATCCACAAAAGTGGAGACAAATTTGACCCCAATAACTACCGTGGGATATGCGTCAACAGTAACCTTGGGAAAATCCTCTGCATTATCATTAACAGCAGACTCGTGCATTTCCTCAATGAAAACAATGTACTGAGCAAATGTCAAATTGGCTTTTTACCAAATTACCGTACAACAGACCATGTATTCACCCTGCACACCCTAATTGACAACCAAACAAACCAAAACAAAGGCAAAGTCTTCTCATGCTTTGTTGATTTCAAAAAGCCTTCGACTCAATTTGGCATGAGGGTCTGCTATACAAATTGATGGAAAGTGGTGTTGGGGGAAAAACAAATGACATTATAAAATCCATGTACACAAACAACAAGTGTGCGGTTAAAATTGGCAAAAAGCACACAAAAGCCATTCAATTCTACAACCACCTTAAAGGAAGTGATTCCCAAACCTTCCATAACAAAGCCATCACCTACAGAGAGATGAACCTGGAGAGGAGTCCCCTAAGCAAGCTGGTCCTGGGGCTCTGTTCACAATCACAAACACACCCCACAGAGCCCCAGGACAGCAGCACAATTAGACCCAATCAAATCATAAGAAAACAAAAAGACCTGACACATTGGAAAGAATTAACATAAAAACAGAGCAAACTAGAATTATATTTGGCCCTAAACAGAGAGCACACAGTGGCAGAATACCTTATCACTGTGACTGACCCAAACTTAAGGAAAGCTTTGACTATACTATGTATAGACTCAGTGAGCATAGCCTTGCTATTGAGAAAGGCCGCCGTAGGCAGACATGGCTCTCAAGAGAAGACAGGCTATGTGCACACTGCCCACAAAATGAGGTGGAAACTGAGCTGCACTTCCTAACCTCCTGTCCAATGTATGACCATATTAGAGACACATATTTCCCTCAGATTACACAGATCCACAAAGATTTCGAAAACAAACCCAGTTTTGATAAACTCCCATATCTACTGGGTGAAATTCTACAGTGTGCATCACAGCAGCCAGATGTGTGACCTGTTGCTACAAGAAAAGGGCAACCAGTGAAGAACAAACACTATTGTAAATACAACCCATATTTATGCTTATTTATTTTTCCTTGTGTACCCATGTGTACATCGTACCTCGTACCTCACTTGCTTTGGCAATGTTAACACATGTTTCCCATGCCAATAAAGCCCTTGAATTGAATTGAATTGAGAGAGAATGAAGAGAGAGAGAGAGAGAGAGAGAGAGAGAGAGAGAGAGAGAGAGACAGAGAGAGAGAGAGAGAGAGAGAGAGAGAGAGAGAGACAGAGAGACAGAGAGAGACAGAGAGAGACAGAGAGAGAGAGAGACAGAGAGAGAGAGAGAGAGAGAGAGAGAGAGAGACAGAGAGACAGAGAGAGACAGAGAGAGACAGAGAGAGAGAGAGAGAGAGAGAGAGAGAGAGAGAGAGAGAGAGAGAGAGAGAGACAGAGAGACAGAGAGAGACAGAGAGAGACAGAGAGAGAGAGACAGAGAGACAGAGAGAGAGAGAGAGAGAGCTGACTTCTCCCTCCCCCCTACAGCAGTTGTGTTTTCTGTTGGAGTCATGATGTGAGGCCAGTGCTACAGCTCCACCTGGATGGACTATATACTGACGTCTGTAGACACGCATGTACACACTGTGCTCCATGTCCACATCGTCCAACGTTAAGTTTGATTAGAATGTGAACATCTCAATTAACCGTCAGGACCTGCTATCTCTGTTTTCTCCTCTTTTCAGAGGGAAGGAGTAAGGGATGAAGGGATGAGGGGAGTGCAGAACAGAATAAAGCTCTCCGTGAAGAGGAGGGACATCAAAGCAACCACATCCTGAGAGGGGAGAAAAGCTCTCAGATGCCTAGAAGTGTGTGTGTGTGTGTGTGTGTGTGTGTGTGTGTGTGTGTGTGTGTGTGTGTGTGTGTATTACTTTGTGTATGTGTGTGTGAGGGAGGAAGAGAGAAAGATATACTGGTAAACATTGACTCCTTTCTAACCCCAAGACCTTGGTTTGAGCAGCTACTCTAAATCAGTGAATCAGTCTGTTCACTCACACAGAATGCTGCATTCTCGATGTCACCTTTTGTTCTAAGTGTGATGGTACATTACAGGAATGCAGCATTCTGTGTGAGTGGACACAGACTGATTCACTGATTTAGAGTAGCTGCTCAAACCAGGGTCTTGGGGTTAGAAAGGAGTCAGTGTTTACCAGTATCTCTTTCTCACAAAGCCTTTACAATCTCATCCTGGAATATCCCAGGCCTGAGGTCATCTGCCTTTGGCCAAACCTGGTCTTCACCAAATAAATCAAAATACAGACATTGTAATTCAACAATGAAACATGGTAGTAACATTCTATACCAAGAAACATGGTATAGAGGAGATGGACCAACTGGTTGCCCTCTAGGTTACAGAGAGCTGGAAGGGACTCAGGGGGTATGCTCATTTGGAATAGAACAGACCTAACTCACTCTACTAAATTAATCAAAACAGGAACAATTTACATTTGGCTAGAAATTCAAAAGGAAATGATATCAACAGAGAAAAACGTCCTCCTGTGTGTTACCTATATCCCCCACTAGAATCCCCATACTTTAATGAAGACAGCTTCTCCATCCTGGAGGGGGAGATCAATCATTTCCAGGGCCAGGGAAATGTACTAGTCTGTGGCGACCTAAATGCCGGAACTGGACAAGAACCTGACACCCTCAGCACACAGGGGGACAAACACCTACCTGGAGGTGACAGCATTCCCTCCCCCATACACCCCCCTAGGCACAACTATGACAACAAAAACGGGTCACAACTCCTGCAGCTCTGAGACACGCTGGGTATCTACATAGTCAATTTTAGGCTTCGAGGGGAGTCCAATGGTAGGTACACCCATAGCTCATCTCTTGGCAGTATTGCTGTAGACTACTTTATCACTGACCTCAACCCAGACTCTCTCAGAGCGTTCACAGTCAGCCCACTGACACCCCTATCAGATCACAGCAAAATCACTGTCTACTTGAAAAGAGCAATACTCAATCATGAGGCATTAAAGACAAAGGAACTGAATGATAATAATTAAGAAATGCTATAGATGGAAGGAAAATAGTTTGGAAAGCTACCAAAAAACAATTAGGCAACAACAAATGCAATCCCTTCCTGGACAAAATGTTTCACTGTAATAGTGAAGGTATAAACTTGGCAGTAGAAAACCTAAAAAGTTTATACCTCTCAGCTTCCCTATCACATCAAAAAATTTCAGGTAGACAACACTATGGAAAAAGAAGGAACAGCACATCTGAAATCAGATCAATGTAGTTTTGTAAGTCAAATGCCCTGACAGTAAATCTCAGTAAGACCAAAATAATGGTGTTCCAAAAAAGGTCCAGTCCCCAGGACCACAAATACAAATTCCATCTAGACACCATTGCCCTAAAGCACACAAAAAACGATACATACCTTGGCCTAAAACATCAGCGCCACAGGTAACTTCCACAAAACTGTGAACAATCTGAGAGGCAATGCAAGAAGGGCCTTCTATGCCATCAAAAGGAAAATAAAATCCGACATACCAATTTGGATCTGGCAAAAAATACTTAAATCAGTTCTAGAACCAATTGCCCTTTATGGTTGTAAGGTCTGGGCTCCGCTCAGAAACAAGGAATTCACAAAATGGGATAAACAGTGAATTGAGAATTTGCTTGCAGAATTCTGCAAAAAATCCTGTGTACAACGTAAAACACCAAATACTGCATGCAGAGCAGATTTAAGCAGATACCCGCTAATTATCAAAATCCAGAAAATAAATGTTAAATTCTACAACCACCTAAAAGGAAGCGATTCCCAAACCTTCCATAAAAAAAGCCATCACCTACAGAGAGATGAACCTGGAGAAGAGTCCCCTAAGCAAGCAAAACAATTAGACCCAACCAAACCATCAGAAAACAAAAAGATAATTACTTGACACGTTGGAAAGAATTAACAAAAAAAATGAGCAAACTAGAATTCTATTTGGCCCTAAACAGAGAGTATGCAGAATACCTGACCCACCCACACACACAAGCACTCATGCATGCATGCACACACACACAGACACACACACACTCACACGCAGGCGAACACACAAACGCAAGCATGCACTAATGCACACACACACACACACCCTCCTCTTGTTGGTCAAACCACAGGAGGAGCTTGTCATGAAGTGCCCTACAGAGCTCTCAGGATGTCATTTACTAAGATACTGTAAGAGAATCCATTAGGCTGGAATTCATTATTTGAATTTAGAAGGGGAAATACTGTATTTACCTTCTGTAAGGAAACCAAGGATTAGTTAACTACTGACAATGAATATTGGAAAGTGTGACTAATGTGTTTCACAAACAGAGCTAGTGATGATGATTGTATGCAAGTGTGTATACAGTACACGTGTCCCCTGGGTATGAGCATGTCTGGACGATTTGTAAAGACTTCATGCTCGTCTGACAGGCAAACGACCAAACCTGTTCCCCCAGAACCTCAGCTGCACAGAGCAGAAACAAATAAACACAGAAAACATTTGTTTAAAAGTTTGGTTTATTTTTTGTTGTTGCTTTCTGCATGGCCTCTGCAGGTTGTGTAAGCAGAGGGACGTGGGCACAGTGGCTCGGGGTTGGGTGACCTGAGGTAGGGGATAGGGTTGAAAGGGTGGAGGAGCCAGACTCAAAAGAGGGAATATAATCTGGTGAACGCTGGGCCAGACTTAATCATCCCCTGACGTTAGCATTAATACTGAATCTGATTTGAGGTAATTGGGTTAGTAGTGAGGGTAAATACTGAAACATAGTCCCTTCGCACATTCAGCAACATCTTTTCCACTCCTCCAGTCCTCTACCTCTCCACCTCTCCACCTCTCCAGTCCTCCACTCCTTCTGTCCTCCAGTCCTCTACCTCTCCACCTCTCCAATCCTCCACTCCTTCTGTCCTCCAGTCCTCTACCTCTCCACCTCTCCAGTCCTCAACTCCTTCTGTCCTCCAGTCCTCCACTCCTCCAGTCCTATACCTCTCCACCTCTACAGTCCTCCACTCCTCCACTCCTCCAGTCCTCTACCTCTCCACCTCTCCAGTCCTCCATTCCTTCTGTCCTCCAGTCCTCCTGTCCTCCACTCCTCCACTCCTCCACTCCTTCTGTCCTCCAGTCCTCTACCTCTCCACCTCTCCAGTCCTCCACTCCTTCTGTCCTCAAGTCCTCTACCTCTCCACCTCTCCAGTCCTCAACTCCTTCTGTCCTCCAGTCCTCCACTCCTCCAGTCCTCTACCTCTCCACCTCTACAGTCCTCCACTCCTCCACTCCTCCAGTCCTCTACCTCTCCACCTCTCCAGTCCTCCATTCCTTCTGTTCTCCAGTCCTCCTGTCCTCCAGTCCTCCACTCCAGCAGTCCTCTGCTCCTGCAGTCATCCACTCCTCCAGTCCTCCACTCTACTCCTCCTGTCCTCCTGTCCTCCAGTCCTCCACTCCTCTAGTCCTCCACTCCACTCCACTCCACTCCTCCTGTCCTCCTGTCCTCCTGTCCTCCTGTCCTCCTGTCCTCCAGTCCTCCACTCCTCCAGTCCTCCACTCCACTCCACTCCTCCTGTCCTCCACTCCACTCCACTCCTCCTGTCCTCCTGTCCTCCTGTCCTCCAGTCCTCCAGTCCTCCTGTCCTCCACTCCACTCCACCTGTCCTCCAGTCCTCCAGTCCTCCTGTCCTCCAGTCCTCCATTCCTTCTGTCCTCCTGTCCTCCAGTCCTCCTGTCCTCCAGTCCTCCTGTCCTCCAGTCCTCCATTCCTTCTGTCCTCCAGTCCTCCTGTCCTCCAGTCCTCCTGTCCTCCAGTCCTCCATTCCTTCTGTCCTCCAGTCCTCCTGTCCTCCAGTCCTCCACTCCTCCAGTCCTCCACTCCACTCCACTCCTCCTGTCCTCCACTCCACTCCACTCCTCCTGTCCTCCTGTCCTCCTGTCCTCCTGTCCTCCTGTCCTCCACTCCACTCCACTCCTCCTGTCCTCCTGTCCTCCTGTCCTCCTGTCCTCCAGTCCTCCAGTCCTCCAGTCCTCCTGTCCTCCTGTCCTCCTGTCCTCCAGTCCTCCACTCCACTCCACTCCTCCTGTCCTCCTGTCCTCCTGTCCTCCAGTCCTCCAGTCCTCCTGTCCTCCTGTCCTCCACTCCTCCAGTCCTCCACTCCACTCCACTCCTCCTGTCCTCCACTCCACTCCACTCCTCCAGTCCTCCTGTCCTCCTGTCCTCCTGTCCTCCAGTCCTCCAGTCCTCCTGTCCTCCTGTCCTCCAGTCCTCCAGTCCTCCTGTCCTCCAGTCCTCCATTCCTTCTGTCCTCCACTCCTCCTGTCCTCCACTAGACTCCACTCCTCCAGTCCTCCACTCCACTCCACTCCTCCAGTCCTCCACTCCACTCCACTCCTCCTGTCCTCCTGTCCTCCTGTCCTCCAGTCCTCCAGTCCTCCTGTCCTCCAGTCCTCCAGTCCTCCACTCCACTCCACTCCACTCCTCCTGTCCTCCTGTCCTCCTGTCCTCCACTCCACTCCAGTCCTCCAGTCCTCCTGTCCTCCTGTCCTCCACTCCACTCCAGTCCTCCAGTCCTCCAGTCCTCCAGTCCTCCTGTCCTCCAGTCCTTCACTCCACTCCACTCCACTCCTCCTGTCCTCCTGTCCTCCACTACACTCCAGTCCTCCAGTCCTCCTGTCCTCCTGTCCTCCACTCCAGTCCTCCAGTCCTCCAGTCCTCCAGTCCTCAAGTCCTCCAGTCCTCCAGTCCTCCAGTCCTCCAGCCCTCCCCTCCTCCAGTCCTCCCCTCCTCCAGTCCTCCACTCCTCCAGTCCTCCAGTCCTCCAGTCCTCCAGTCCTCCTGTCCTCCAGTCCTCCAGTCCTCCACTCCACTCCACTCCACTCCTCCTGTCCTCCTGTCCTCCTGTCCTCCACTCCACTCCAGTCCTCCAGTCCTCCAGTCCTCCTGTCCTCCTGTCCTCCACTCCACTCCAGTCCTCCAGTCCTCCAGTCCTCCTGTCCTCCAGTCCTTCACTCCACTCCACTCCACTCCTCCTGTCCTCCTGTCCTCCACTACACTCCAGTCCTCCAGTCCTCCAGTCCTCCTGTCCTCCTGTCCTCCACTCCAGTCCTCCAGTCCTCCAGTCCTCAAGTCCTCCACTCCTCCAGTCCTCCAGTCCTCCAGTCCTTCTGTCCTCCAGTCCTCCTGTCCTCCAGTCCTCCAGTCCTCCAGTCCTCCACTCCACTCCACTCCTCCTGTCCTCCTGTACTCCAGTCCTCCAGTCCTCCTATCCTCCTGTCCTCCTGTCCTCCAGTCCTCCAGTCCTCCAGTCCTCCTGTCCTCCAGTCCTCCACTCCTCCAGTCCTCCACTCCACTCCAGTCCTCCTGTCCTCCTGTCCTCCAGTCCTCCAGTCCTTCACTCCACTCCACTCCTCCTGTCCTCCTGTCCTCCTGTCCTCCACTCCACTCCAGTCCTCCAGTCCTCCTGTCCTCCTGTCCTCCACTCCACTCCAGTCCTCCAGTCCTCCAGTCCTCCTGTCCTCCAGTCCTTCACTCCACTCCACTCCTCCTGTCCTCCTGTCCTCCACTACACTCCAGTCCTCCAGTCCTCCAGTCCTCCTGTCCTCCTGTCCTCCACTCCAGTCCTCCAGTCCTCCAGTCCTCCAGTCCTCAAGTCCTCCACTCCTCCAGTCCTCCAGTCCTCCAGTCCTCCAGTCCTCCCCTCCTCCAGTCCTCCAGTCCTCCAGTCCTCCAGTCCTCCCCTCCTCCACTCCTCTAGTACCCAGATATCTATTTTCTTTATTTTCTTACTCTCTTTCTCTCACTTCTTATTGTTTAGAAAAGCAGAACAAAAGTAAGAAGTATGTTTTGGTTTATGTTCAATACATAACCCTTTCCAGAGTCATATAAAATGTCAACAATGTTGTGTGACACACTTCCCACTCTGTCTGATGAGTTGTTTTCCTTAAATAGGATGTCGGTGGGCGGAGCCGGGAGGGTCGTCAGTGAAATGGGACACACCTGGGCTTGGGTGTTTGGCAATTTGGGGCTTCTTTGTGTTAATTTGTCTCAACACCAGTCATTATCACCATCTATGCACACAACCACTCACTTACACTACTGACTACACACTCCATTTGTTACTTGGATATAGTTTACTTTATTTAATAAATATGTTTGTCATTTCTTTATCTCCACGTTGTCTCCTTCTTTGTTATGGGCTACGAGCCAGTTCGTAACAGTTGTCTTGTAGGACCATATAGTCTTTGCTGTGATTTTTATTGGGGGTATTTTGGTAATTTAATTTCAGAGAAAGAAGTGCAAGAGAAAGGCAAAGGGAGTGATGTATATTTTTGAAAAACCTTTTAATCGATTTCCTGGCCTTGGTTTTGACTGACTTTACATTGTGGTTATGGATCGTCAACAAAGCCTGCCATTTCTCCCCTCTTCTCCCCTCTTCTCCCCTCTTCTCCCCCCGTCCCCCCCCGTCTCGCCCCGTCTCGCCCCTCCTCCCCCTACTGGTACACTTAAAAGTTTGCGTCTCAGCGTCTTGTCATCCCCCTCCCTCACCCCCCCAATCATTCTCAGTAATGTAGTCATGTTGATTGCATTGCTCCAACTAATCTAATTATTCCCTCTTTAAGCTCTGAGAGAGTCACAGACTGAATTCCCATTGCATCCATTTCAATGACCCCCACTCTGACAACACACCAGATCCAAGCCCTGTTCCATGTTCCCTGTTCCCTGTTCCCTGTACCCTGTTCCCTGTTCCTTGTACCCGAACCACATCAGCTTCACTTTAACCATACAGATCCCATTACTTGAACAACTTACACACACCGGATTCAGACATGTACATCTCATTAAGTCCTCTAGAACAGATCAACTTATAGCTTATAGCTGATTTCATTTAAATGTTATCGTAATGTTAATTTCTCTCAGGGAAATTGAATTGGCCTATACCCATCAAAGTACTGCTATCCCTGCTATCCCTCCATCACCCTAATTCCGATGCTTTCCCCATTTAGGAGCCTGTTCCACACCACACCCCTGGGAACTCCTATGACGCCAGTTGGAACCACAATAACACTCACACCTCGTATTTTCATCTCTTTCATTCCTTATCTTTTCATCTCAAAACTGCCCTCAAAACACAAGGCAGTATATCCTGGGTGTTAAATCAAGACCAAATAGCTGCAGGCAAGATATCCTCTGTATCACCTGAGCTCAATTCTCTCATCGTACTTCACTTCTCTCACCATACTTCACTACTTTCTCAATGATCTATCCAACGCCTCTAGCTACTTCCCTACTTCCTCTTCCTCTACCCCGTCTTCATCCTTTGGCTTGTGTGTTGAAGGCTTAGCGACTGGGGAGGAGGGTCTGTATGTCGATGTTTCTCCCCATGGCCGTAGGATGTGTACACACAGAGACAGACAGAGATCTAACACAGACACATTGATTCCACAGCAGGGGCAGTGTTCTCTCTCAGATGTATAAATAGATGATGATTCTCAGTGGGAGGCCTGCCTGCTGGTCGTACTGCTCTATCAGAAGGCCTCTGGCAGAGACTAGTTATTGGTAGTGGAGGATTGAGATGATGGCGTGTCAAGTGAAAATATGCGTGCTCTGTTTACAATGTGAGTTACTGTAATCTATGTCCATGCGTGTGTTTTTATTTATTTTTTTAACCTTTATTTAACTAGGCAAGTCAGTTAAGAACAAAATATTTTTACAATGATGGCCTACCGTGGAACAGTGGGTTAACTGCCTTGTTCAGGGGCAGAGCGACAGATTTTTACCTTGTCAGCTCTGGGATTCGAATCAGCAACCTTTCAATTACTGGCCCAACATGCTAACCAATAGGCTACCTGCCACCCCATGTATGTATCCTTGATGTCAGTATGTGGCTGTACTTGCTTGCTTCAGTGTGTATGCCAGTATAGGTGTGTGCATATGTGCAATGTTAATGTGTGTGTGCCAGCATGTGTGTGTGTGTGTGTGTGTGTGTGTGTGTGTGTGTGTGTGTGTGTGTGTGTGTGTGTGTGTGTGTGCCACAGGTCCCCTCATGCTCAGTGTTGTGTGTCATGTACACCTGTCATGTCCTCGGGGGGGCGATATAGAGAGCCAGCTGGCACGGGGAACGGGGAACAACTGAGAGGACAGATTGGGCCAGCCACAG
>NC_143045.1:28255000-28260000 GCF_057628025.1 Oncorhynchus mykiss | reverse complement strand
CATACACTACACCAATACATTACACCAACACACTACACACATACACTAAACCAACACACTACACCAATACACTACACCAACACACTACACCCATACACTACACCAAAACACGACACCCATAAACTACACAAATACACTACACCAATACACTACACCAAAAAACTACACCAGACACTACACCCATACACTACACCAACACACTACACCAATACACTACACCAACACACTACACCAAAACACGACACCAATACACTACACCAATACACTATGCCAATACACTACACTAATACACTACACCCATACATTACACCAATACACTACACCAAAACACGACACACATACACTACGCCAATAAACTACACCAATACACTACACCAATACACTACACCAATACACCATGCCAATACACTACACCAATACACTACACCCATACATTACACAAATACACTACACCAAAACACGACACCCATACACTACGCCAATAAACTACACCAATACACTACACCCAAACACTACACCCATACACTACACCCATACACTACACCAATACACGACACCAATACACTACACAATCCAATACACTACACCCATACACTACACCAATACACTACACCAATACACGACACCAATACACTACACAATCCAATACACTACACCCATACACTACACCAATACACTACACCAATACACGACACCAATACACTACACAATCCAATACACGACACCAATACACTACACAATCCAATACACTACACCCATACACTACACCCATACACTACACCAATACACTACACCAATACACTACACAAATACATTACACTAATATACCACACCAGTGGTTCCCAAACGTTTTATAGTCCCGTACACCTTCAAACATTTAACCTCCAGCTGCGTACCCCCTCAGGTACCAGGGTCAGCACACTTTCAAATGTTGTTTTTTGCCATCATTGTAAGCCTTCCACACACACACACACACACACACACACACACACACACACACACACACACACACACACACACACACACTATACGATAAATGTATTAAACATAAGAATGACTGAATTTTTGTCACATCTCGGCTCGTGGGAAGTGACATAGAGCTCTTATAGGATCAGGCCACAAATAATAATATAATAATCAACAGTTTTGCTCATTATTTAGCCATCTTACATATAAAATCTTATTTGTTCATCAAAAATTGTGAAATAAATCACCACAGGTTAATGAGAAGGTTGTGCTTGAAAGGATGCACATAACTCTGCAATGCTGGGTTGTATTGGAGAGAGTCTCAGTCTTAAATAATTTTCCACACAGTCTGTGCCTGTATTTAGTTTTCATGCTAGTGAGGATCGAGAATCCACTCTCACATAGGTCCGTGGTTGCAAAGGGCATCATTGTCTTAACAGCGCAATTTGCCAAGGGAAGAAACTCTGAGCGCAGCCCAATCCAGAAATCTGGCAGTGGCTTCTGATTAAATTAAATTTTCACAGAACCGCTTGCTGCAATTTCAATGAGGCTCTCTTGTTCAGATATCGGTAAGTGGACTGGAGGCAGGGCATGAAAGGGATAATGAATCCAGTTGTTTGTGTTGTCTGTTTCGGGAAAGTACCTGCGTAATTGCGCATCCAGCTCACTCGGGTGCTTTGCTATATCACATTTGACATTGTCCGTAAGCTTGAGTTAATTTGCACACAAAACATGTGTGTGGTCCTTGTTAATGCAGACAGAGAAGAGCTCCAACTTCTTAATCATAGCCTCAGTTTTGTCCCGCACATTGAATATAGTTTCGGAGAGTCCCTGTAATTCTAGATTCAGATCATTCAGGTGAGAAAAAACATCACCCAGATAGGCCAGTCGTGTGAGAAACTCGTCATCATGCAAGCGGTCAGACAAGTGAAAATGATGGTCAGTAAAGAAAACTTTAAGCTCGTCTCTCAATTTTTAAAAACGTGTCAATACTTTGCCCCTTAATAACTAGCGCACTTCTGTATGTTGTAAAAGCGTTATGTGGTCGCTGCCCATATCCTTGCATAACGCAGGAAATACACGAGAGTTCAGGGGCCTTGCTTTAACAAATGTAACCATTTTCACTGTAGTGTCCAAAACGTCTTTCAAGTATTCCTTGGCAGCAAGAGCCTCTCGGTGGATGCTGCAGTGTACCCAAGAGCCCCTCGGTGGATGCTGCAGTGTACCCAAGAGCCTCTCAGTGGATGCTGCAGTGTACCCAAGAGCCCCTCGGTGGATGCTGTAGTGTACCAAAGAGCCCCTCGGTGGATGCTGCAGTGTACCCAAGAGCCTCTCGGTGGATGCTGCAGTGTACCCAAGAGCCTCTCAGTGGATGCTGTAGTGTACCCAAGAGCCTCTCGGTGGATGCTGTAGTGTACCCAAGAGCCTCTCGGTGGATGCTGTAGTGTACCCAAGAGCCCCTCGGTGGATGCTGCAGTGTATCCAAGAGCCCCTCGGTGGATGCTGTAGTGTACCAAAGAGCCCCTCGGTGGATGCTGTAGTGTACCCAAGAGCCCCTCGGTGGATGCTGTAGTGTACCAAAGAGCCCCTCGGTGGATGCTGTAGTGTACCCAAGAGCCCCTCGGTGGATGCTGCAGCGTACCCAAGAGCCCCTCGGTGGATGCTGCAGTGTACCAAAGAGCCCCTCGGTGGATGCTGTAGTGTACCAAAGAGCCCCTCGGTGGATGCTGTAGTGTACCCAAGAGCCCCTCGGTGGATGCTGTAGTGTACCCAAGAGCCCCTCGGTGGATGCTGTAGTGTACCCAAGAGCCTCTCGGTGGATGCTGTAGTGTACCCAAGAGCCCCTCGGTGGATGCTGCAGCGTACCCAAGAGCCCCTCGGTGGATGCTGTAGTGTACCCAAGAGCCTCTCGGTGGATGCTGCAGTGTACCCAAGAGCCCCTCGGTGGATGCTGCAGTGTACCCAAGAGCCCCTCGGTGGATGCTGTAGTGTACCCAAGAGCCCCTCGGTGGATGCTGCAGTGTACCCAAGAGCCCCTCGGTGGATGCTGCAGTGTACCCAAGAGCCCCTCGGTGGATGCTGTAGTGTACCCAAGAGCCCCTCGTGGATGCTGTAGTGTACCCAAGAGCCCCTCGGTGGATGCTGTAGTGTACCCAAGAGCCCCTCGGTGGATGCTGCAGCGTACCCAAGAGCCCCTCGGTGGATGCTGTAGCGTACCCAAGAGCCCCTCGGTGGATGCTGTAGTGTACCCAAGAGCCCCTCGGTGGATGCTGCAGCGTACCCAAGAGCCCCTCGGTGGATGCTGTAGTGTACCCAAGAGCCCCTCGGTGGATGCTGTAGTGTACCCAAGAGCCCCTCGGTGGATGCTGTAGTGTACCCAAGAGCCCCTCGGTGGATGCTGCAGCGTACCAAAGAGCCTCTCGGTGGATGCTGCAGTGTACCCAAGAGCCCCTCGGTGGATGCTGCAGCGTACCCAAGAGCCTCTCGGTGGATGCTGCAGCGTACCCAAGAGCCTCTCGGTGGATGCTGCAGTGTACCTAAGTGGCATCGGGAGCAACTGCTTGCACACGCGTTACCACTCCACTATGTCGCCCTGTCATGGCTTTTACGCCATCCGTACAGATACCAACACATCTTTACACCACCAGTCCATTTGATGTCCAGTACTTTAAAAATATCCTCTCATGTTGTCCTGATTTGCAGTGGTTTGCAGAAGAGGATGTCTTCCTTAATTGACCCCCCATAAACGTAACAGACATATACCAGGAGCTGTGCCAGGCCCGCCACGTCTGTTGACTCATCCAGCTGTAATGCATAGAATTCACTGGCTTGTATATGAAGCAGTAATTGTTTCAGAACATCTCCTGCCATGTCACTGATGTGTCATGAAACAGTTTGATGAAGTCATTGTCTGTATAGTTTTCTTTGGCCTTTTCCCCTCAGCATTGTCCCAGCCATACCCGCGGCATGAGGAAGAATGAAGTCCTCCACAATAGTATGTGGCTTGCCTGTCCTGGCCACTCAGTAGCTCACCATATAAGACGCTTCTAGCCTCTTCTTATTAATGGCATCTGTTGCTTTTATACGTCTTACTACTCGAAAGTCATTTATTCTCAAAAAACTCCTGTGGCATATTTTTTTAATTGTTATGTTTTGTTTCTAAATATCTGCGCAAGACTGAAGTTTTCCCGTGAGAGTGTCACGACTCCTACCGACGGTGGCTCCCCTTCCTGTTCGGGTGGCGCTCGGCGGTCGTCGTCACCGGCCTACTAGCTGCCACTGAACCCTTTTCCCCCTTTTCTGTTTATTAGTTGCACCTGTGTTTAGTTTAGGTTAATTGGTTGGGCTTTATTTACCAGCCGGCCCGCCTGCTGGTTGTGCGGGATTATTTCAGTGTACGTGTGTACACGGCTGTAGGTCACGGTTGTAGGTCACGGTTGTCTGTGTGTTTGTATTTTGCTGGACTGTTTAAGTTCCCCGTGTTTGGGGCATTTGTTTGGGTTGGCGTCGTTTCACCGTTGTGGTGCATTAAAAGTAGCGCTACCCTGAACTCTCTGCTTCCTGCGCCTGACTTCTTCCTCCACTCCACCCCGGGCGTTACAGAGAGAGTAACAGTTAACGTGATTGGATTTTAATTATTTGACTAGGCTACCTGTATTTGACACATTGTGTTGTTATTTCGCTGTACCCTAGATGTTTTAATTTTATTTTTGGCAATTAAACGAGGATACTCAGGCAATAAAAAAAACTCACCCAAATGTATAGCCCAGTTGGACAATGTACTGTTTGAAAATGTGAGAAAAAAAAATATATATATTTATGTGAATTACATTTTTATTTGGTGTACCTCCAATGGCATTGTGCGTACCCCAGTTTGGGAATACCTGTACTACACCAATACACTACACAAAAAAATACACACATACACTACACCCATACGCCACACTACACCCATACACTATACCAATACATTACACCAAAACACTACACTCATACACTACACCAATACACTACACCCATACACTACACCAATA
>NC_143045.1:28165000-28252500 GCF_057628025.1 Oncorhynchus mykiss | reverse complement strand
TTTATTTATTTCACATTTTGTGCACAAATTCGTATACATCCCTGTTAGTGAGCATTTATCCTTTTCCAAGATAATCCATCCACCTGACAGGTGTGTCATTTCAAGAAGCTGATGAAACAGCATGATCATTACACAGGTGCACCTTGTGCTGGGGGAAATAAAAGGCCATACTAAAATGTGTAGTTTTGTCACACTACACAATGGCACAGATGTCTCAAGTTTTGAGGGAGCATGCAAATGGCATGCTGACTGCAGGAATGTCCACTGGAGTTGTTGCCAGATAATTTAATGTTAATTTCTCTACCTTAAGCCGCCTCCAATGTCATTTTAGAGAATTTGTCAATACATCCAACTGGCCTCACAACCGTAGACCACCTGTAAGCATGCCAGCCCAGGACCTCCACATCTGGCTTCTTCACCTGCAGTATCGTCTGAGACCAGCCACTCAAACAGCTGATAAAACTATGGGTTAGCACAACAAAAGAATGTCTACACAAACTGTCAGAAATGATCTTAGGAAAGATCATCTGCTTGATCGTCGTCCTCACCAGGGTCTTGACCTGACTGCAGTTCAGCGTCGTCACCAACTTCAGTAGGTAAATGCTCACCTTCGATGACAACTGGCACGCTGGAGAAGTGTGCTCTTCACAGATGAATCCCAGTTCAACTGTGCAGGTCAGATGGAAGACAAGCGTGTATGACATTGTGTGGGCGAGTGATTTGCTGATGTCAATGTTGTGAACAGAGTTCCCCATGGTGGCATTGGGGTTATGGTATGGACAGGTATAAGCTACAGACAATGAACACAATTGCATTTTATCAATGGCAATTTGAATGCACAGAGCTACTGTGATGATTTTCCTGAGGTGCCATTGTGGTGCCATTCATCCGCAGCAATCACCTCATGTTTCAGCATGATGAAGCACTGCCCCTTGTCGCAATGACGTGTCAACAGTTCCTGGAAGCTGAAAATGTCCCAGTTCATCCATGGCCTGCATGACCTGTCAACAGTTCCTGGAAGCTGAAAATGTCCCAGTTCATCCATGGCCTGCATGACCTGTCAACAGTTCCTGGAAGCTGAAAATGTCCCAGTTCATCCATGGCCTGCATACTCCATATAGCATGTTTAGGATGCTCTGGATTTGATTTGTATGGCAGCGTGTTCCAGTTCCCTCCCATATCCAGCAACTTCGCACAGCCATTGAAGAGGAATGGGACATGTTTCCACAGCCCACAGTCAACAGACCTGATCAACTCTATGAGAAGGACATGTGTTGCACTGCATGGTGGTCACACCAGATACTGACTGGTTGTCTGATTTACTCCACTACTTTTTTTTTTTAAGATATCTGTGACCAACAGATGCATATCTGTATTCCCAGTCATGTGAAATCCATAGATTACGGCCTAAATTCAATTGACTGATTTCCTTTATATGAACTGCAACTGCAATTGTTTCATATTGCGTTTATATTTTTGTTCAGTGTAGTGTAGAAGTTGAGTGTGATCTATGAGATTCAGTTTATATTGCTCTTTCTGTACTCAGACCCAGAGTTTTAATAATAATTAGGTTGGTATTTCACACATGTACAAATGTCATTAATATGCATTTGTGAATTGGATATGTGTTTTTTGCTTATCCCAAATCCCCTGAGACACCTTCGGAGAGTGGCGTCACGCCCATTATCAACAGCAACCCCAGAGCAATTAGGGTTATGTGCCTTGCTCAAGAGCACATCAACATATTTTTTTCACCTTTTGGATTCAAAATAGCAACCTTTCGGTTACTAGCCAAACACTCTAATGCAGAGGGGTAGTTCAAATTTTGAGAATGAGAGAGAGGTAGTGGTGGAAATGCTGGGAAGGGGGCAGAGGAAGAGAAAGAGAGGGACAGAGAGTGGTAGGTAGGGGTGGAAATGCTGGGAAGGGGGAGAGGAAGAGAAAGAGAGGGAGAGAGAGTGGTAGGTAGGGGTGGAGGTGCTGGGAAGGGGTCAGAGGAAGAGAAAGAGAGGGAGAGAGAGTGGTAGGTAGGGTGGAGGTGCTCGGAAGGGGGGAGGAAGAGAAAGAGAGGGAGAGAGAGTGGTAGGTAGGGGTGGAGGTGCTGGGAAGGGGGGGAGGAAGAGAAAGAGAGGGAGAGAGAGTGGTAGGTAGGGGTGGAGGTGCTCGGAAGGGGGAGAGGAAGAGAAAGAGAGGGAGAGAGAGTGGTAGGTAGGGGTGGAGGTGCTGGGAAGGGGGAGAGGAAGAGAAAGAGAGGGCGAGAGAGTGGTAGGTAGGGGTGGAGGTGCTGGGAAGGGGGGAGGAAGAGAAAGAGAGGGAGAGAGAGTGGTTGGTAAGGGTGGAGGTGCTGGGAAGGGGGGAGAAAGAGAGGGAGAGAGAGTGGTAGGTAGGGGTGGAGGTGCTGGGAAGGGGGAGAGGAAGAGAAAGAGAGGGAGAGAGAGTGGTAGGTAGGGGTGGAGGTGCTGGGAGGGAGGGAGGGGGGCAGAAACAGATATGGGGTGGGTGTAGGTGGGGAGAGGGAGAGAGCAGGGAGAGAATAAGAGAATAAGGGAGAGCAAATATGAGAGAATGAAATTGAGTGGATCTGGGTTAAATATAAGAATAGAGTGTAGTGAGAAGAGAAAGAGGGGGATGGAGTTAAAGAGAGAGGGGATGGAGGTAGAGAGAGAGGGAGATAGAGGTAGAGAGAGAGGGGGATGGAGTTAAAGAGAGAGGGGGGTGGAGGTAGAGAGAGAGGGGGATGGAGGTAGAGAGAGAAGGTGGATGGAGGTAGAGAGAGAGGGGGATGGATGTAGAGAGAGAGGGGGATGGAGGTAGAGAGAGAGGGGATGGAGGTAGAGAGAAAGGGATGGAGGTAGAGGAGGATGAGAGAGAGAGGGATGGGGTAGAGAGAAAGGGATGGAGGTAGAGAGAGAGGGGGATGGAGTAAAGAGAGTGACGCTCTCTCTAGTGTCATTCTTACTCGCGCATGTTCATTCTTACTCTCTTTTACTCTCTCCCTGTTCATGCTTGACCCCCGCTCTCTTTTCCTTCGTACCTCTCTCATTTGTTCATTCTTACTCTCTCTCTCTGTTTCATTCTTACTCTCTCTCTTTTTCATTCTTACTCTCTCTCTGTGTCAATCTACTCTCTCTCTTTTTGATTCTTACCCTCTCTCTTATTCATTCTTACTCTCTCTCTAGTTCAATCCTACTCTCTCTCGTAGTGCATGTCGTACCCTCTCACTATTGCATTCTTACCCTCTTTCTTTTTCATTCGTACTCTCTCTCTTTTTCAATCCTACCTCTCTCTTTTTCATTCTTGACCCTCTCTCTGATTCATTACTTACTCTCTCTCCTATTCATTCTTACTCTCTCTCTTAATCATTATGACCCTCTCTCTTTTCCATTCTTACTCTCTCTCCTATTCATTCTTACCCTCTCTCTTTTTCATTCTTACTCTCTCTCTTTTCCTGCTTACTCTCGCCCTTATTCAGTCTTACCCCCTCTCTTTTTCTTCTACTCTCGCTCGTTGTGCAGGCGACGCTCTCTTTGTAAGCGCTTCCCTGCTCTCTTTTGCAGTCTGACCTCGCGCTGCTTTTCAATCCTACTCGCTCTCTGTTCATTTTCTTACCCTCTCTCGTTTGCATTCTTACTCTCTCTCCTAGTCAAGGTGGATGGAGGTAAAAAGAGAGGGGGAAGGAGGTAGCGAGAGATGGGGATGGGGATGGAGGTAGAGAGAGAGGGGGATGGAAGTAGAGAGAGAGGGGGATGGAAGATAGAGAGAGGGAGATGAGGGGTGGAGAGAGGGGATGGAGGTAAAGGAGGGGGATGGAGGTAGAGAGAGAGGGGGATTGAAGTAGAGAGAGAGGGGGATGGAGGTAAAGAGAGAGGGGGATGGAGGTAGAGAGAGACGTGGATGGAGGTAGAGAGAGAGAGGTTGATGGTGGTAAAGGAGAGAGAGGGGAATGAGGGAGTGAGAGAGACGTGGATGGAGGTAGAGAGAGAGAGGTGGATGGAGGTAAAGAGAGAGGTTGATGGTGGTAAAGAGAGGGGGGATGGAAGTAGAGAGCAATGGGATGGAGGTAGAGAGAAAGAGGGGGATGGAAGTAGAGAGCAATGGAGATGGAGGTAAGAAGAGAAGAGGGGAATGGAGGTAGAGAGTGATGGGGATGGAGAAAAAGAGAGAGGTGGATGGAGGTAGAGAAAGAGGTGGATGGAGGTAAAGAAGGGGGATGGAAGAAGAGAGCAATGGGGATGGAGGTAGAGAGAAAGAGGGGGATGGAGGTAGAGAGCGATGGGGATGGAGGTAGAGAGATGGGGATGGGGGTGAGAGAGAGAGTGGATGGAGGTAGAGAGAGAGGGGGATGGAGGTAAAGAGAGAGTGGATGGAGTAGAGAGATGGGGGTGGAGGATGAGGAAGAGGGGATGGAGGTTGAGAGAGGGGACGGAGGTAGAGAGAAAGGTGGATGGAGGTAAAAAGAGAGGGGGAAGGAGGTAGCGAGAGATGGGGATGGAGGTAGAGAGAGAGGGGGATGGTAGTAGAGAGAGGGGGATGGAGGTAGAGAGAGGGGGATGGAGGTAGAGAGAGGGGGGATGGAGGTAGAGGGGGGATGGAGGTAGAGAGAGGGGGATTGAAGTAGAGAGAGAGGGGGGTGGAGGTAAAGAGAGAGGTGGATGGAGGTAGAGAGAGTGGGATTGAAGTAGAGAGAGAGGTGGATGGAGGTAAAGAGAAGTGGGATGGAGGTAAAGATGGAGGGGGATGGAGGTAGAGAGAGAGAGGGGGATTGAAGTAGAGAGAGAGGGGGATGGAGGTAAAGAGAGAGGTGGATGGAGGTAGAGAGAGAGAGGGGGATGGTAGTAGAGAGAGAGGGGGATGGAGGTAGAGAGAGAGGGGGATGGAGGGATGAGAGAGGGGGATGGAGGTAGAGAGAGAGGGGGATGGAGGTAGAGAGAGAGGGGGATTGAAGTAGAGAGAGAGGGGGGTGGAGGTAAAGAGAGAGGTGGATGGAGGTAGAGAGAGAGAGGTTGATGGTGGTAAAGAGAGAGGGGAATGGAGGTAGAGAGAGACGTGGATGGAGGTAAAGAGAGAGGGGGATGGGAGTACAGAGAGAGGGGGACGGAGGTAGAGAGAAAGGTGGATGAAGGTAAAAAGAGAGGGGGAAGGAGGTAGCGAGAGATGGGGATGGAGGTAGAGAGAGAGGGGGATGGAAGTAGAGAGAGAGGGGGATGTAAGTAGAGAGAGAGGGGGATGGAGGTAGAGAGGGGGATGGAGGTAAAGAGAGAGGGGGATGGAGGTAGAGAGAGAGGGGGATTGAAGTAGAGAGAGGAGGATGGAGGTAAAGAGAGAGGTGGATGGAGGTAGAGAGAGACGTGGATGGAGGTAGAGAGAGAGGTTGATGGTGGTAAAGAGAGAGGGGAATGGAGGTAGAGAGAGACGTGGATGGAGGTAGAGAGAGAGAGAGGTGGATGGAGGTAAAGAGAGAGGTTGATGGTGGTAAAGAGAGGGGGGGATGGAAGTAGAGAGCAATGGGATGGAGGTAGAGAGAAAGAGGGGGGATGGAAGTAGAGAGCAATGGGGATGGAGGTAGAGAGAAAGAGGGGAATGGAGGTAGAGAGTGATGGGGATGGAGAGAAAAGAGAGAGGTGGATGGAGGTAGAGAAAGAGGTGGATGGAGGTAAAGAGAGAGAGGGGGATGGAAGTAGAGAGCAATGGGGATGGAGGTAGAGAGAAAGAGGGGGATGGAGGTAGAGAGCGATGGGGATGGAGGTAGAGAGAGAGGGGTATGGAGGTAGAGAGCGATGGGGATGGAGGTAGAGAGGGGGATGGAGGTAGAGAGAGAGGGGGATGGAGTAAAAGAGAGAGGGGGATGGAGGTAGAGAGAGAGAGGGGGATGGAATGAGGGGGATGGAGGTAGAAGAGAGAGAGGGGGATGGAGGTAGAGAGAGACGTGGATGGAGGTAGAGAGAGAGGTTGATGGTGGTAAAGAGAGAGGGGAATGGAGGTAGAGAGAGACGTGGATGGAGGTAGAGAGAGAGGTTGATGGTGGTAAAGAGAGGGGGGATGGAAGTAGAGAGCAATGGGGATGGAGGTAGAGAGAAAGAGGGGGATGGAAGTAGAGAGCAATGGGGATGGAGGTAAGAGAAAGAGGGGAATGGAGGAAGAGAGCAATGGGGATGGAGGTAGAGAGAAAGAGGTGGATGGAGGTAAAGAGAGGGGGGATGGAAGTAGAGAGCAATGGTGATGGAGGTAGAGAGAAAGGGGGGATGAGGATGGAGAAAGGGATGGAGGTAGAGAGAGGGGGATGGAGGTAAAGAGAGAGTGGATGGAGGTAAAGAGAGAGGGGGATGGAGGTAAAGAGACAGGGTGATGGAGGTAGAGAGAGGGGGGGATGGAGGTAGAGAGAAAGGGATGGAGGTAGAGAGAGAGGGGGATGGAGGTAAAGAGAGAGTGGATGGAGGTAGAGAGATAGGGGGATGGAGGTAAAGAGACAGGGTGATGGAGGTAGAGAGAGAGGGGGATGGAGGATGAGAGAGAGGTGGATGGAGGTAAAGATAGAGGGGGGTGGAAGTAGGAGGGGGACGGAGGTAGAGAGAGATGGGGATGGAGAGAGAGAGGGGGATGGAGGTAGAGAGAGAAGGTGGATGGAGGTAGAGAGAGAGGGAGTGAAAGTAGAGAGAGAGGGGATGGAGATAAAGAGAGAGGGTGATGGAGGTAGAGAGAGGGGGATGGAGGTAGAGAGAAAGGGATGGAGGTAGAGAGAGGGGGATGGAGGTAAAGAGAGAGTGGAAGGAGGTAAAGAGAGAGGGGGATGGAGGTAAAGAGAGAGTGGATGGAGGTAGAGAGAGAGGGGGATGGAGGTAGAGAGAAAGGGATGGAGGTAGAGAGAGAGGGGGATGGAAGTAGAGAGAAAGGGGGATGGAGGTAGAGAGAGAGGGGGATGGAGGTAGGAGAGAGACGGATGGATGGAGGTAGAGAGAGAGGTTGATGGTGGTAAAGAGAGAGGGGAATGGAGGTCAGGAGACGTGGATGGAGGTAGAGAGAGAGGTTGATGGTGGTAAAGAGAGGGGGGATGGAAGTAGAGAGCAATGGGGATGGAGGATGAGAAAGAGGGGGATGGAAGTAGAGAGCAATGGGGATGGAGGTAGAGAGAGAGGGGGATGGAGGTAGAGAGAAAGGGATGGAGGTAGAGAGAGGGGGATGGAGGTAAAGAGAGAGTGGATGGAGGTAGAGAGAGAGGGGGATGGAGATAAAGAGACAGGGTGATGGAGGTAGAGAGGGGGGATGAGGGGTGGAGGAAAGGGATGGAGGTAGAGAGAGGGGGATGGAGGATGGAGAGCAATGGGGATGGAGGTAGAGAGAAAGGGATGGAGGTAGAGAGAGAGAGAGGGGGATGGAGGTAAAGAGAGAGTGGAAGGAGGTAAAGAGAGAGGGGGATGGAGGTAAAGAGAGAGAGTGGATGGAGGTAGAGAGAGAGGGGGATGGAGGTAGAGAGAAAGGGAAGGAGGTAGAGAGAGGGGGATGGAGGTAAAGAGAGAGTGGAAGGAGGTACAGAGAGAGGGGGATGGAGGTAAAGAGAGAGTGGATGGAGGTAGAGAGAGGGGGATGGAGGTAGAGAGAAAGGGATGGAGGTAGAGAGAGAGGGGGGATGGAGGTAAAAAGAGAGTGGATGGAGGTAGAGAGAGAGGGGGATGGAGGTAAAGAGACAGGGTGATGGAGGTAGAGAGAGGGGGGGATGAGGGGTGAGAGAGATAGGGGGATGGAGTTAAAGAGAGAGGGGAATGGAGGTAGAGAGAGAGGGGGATGGAGGTAGAGAGAGAAGGTGGATGGAGGTAGAGAGAGAGGGGGATGAAAGTAGAGAGAGGGGATGGAGGTAGAGAGAGAGGGGGATGGAAGTAGAGAGAGAGAATGAAGTAGAGAGTGGGATGGAGATAAAGATAGAGGGGGATGGAGGTAGAGAGAAAGGGGGATGGAGGTAGAGAAAGGGATGGAGGTAGAGAGAGGGGGATGGAGGTAAAGAGAGAGGGGGATGGAGGTAGAGAGAGAGGGGGATTGAAGTAGAGAGAGAGGAGGATGGAGGTAAAGAGAGAGGTGGATGGAGGTAGAGAGAGACGTGGATGGAGGTAGAGAGAGAGGTTGATGGTGGTAAAGAGAGAGGGGAATGGAGGTAGAGAGAGACGTGGATGGAGGTAGAGAGAGAGGTGGATGGAGGTAAAGAGAGAGGTTGATGGTGGTAAAGAGAGGGGGGGATGGAAGTAGAGAGCAATGGGATGGAGGTAGAGAGAAAGAGGGGGATGGAAGTAGAGAGCAATGGGGATGGAGGTAGAGAGAAAGAGGGGAATGGAGGTAGAGAGTGATGGGGATGGAGAAAAAGAGAGAGGTGGATGGAGGTAGAAAGAGGTGGATGGAGGTAAAGAGAGAGAGGGGGATGGAAGTAGAGAGCAATGGGGATGGAGGTAGAGAGAAAGAGGGGGATGGAGGTAGAGAGAGAGAGGGGTATGGAGGTAAGAGCGATGGGGATGGAGGTAGAGAGGGGGATGGAGGTAGAGAGAGAGGGGGATGGAGTTAAAGAGAGAGGGGGATGGAGGTAGAGAGAGAGGGGGATGGAAGTAGAGAGAGAGGGGGATGGAGGTAGAGAGAGAGGGGGATGGAGGTAGAGAGAGACGTGGATGGAGGTAGAGAGAGAGGTTGATGGTGGTAAAGAGAGAGGGGAATGGAGGTAGAGAGAGACGTGGATGGAGGTGAGAGAGAGAGGTTGATGGTGGTAAAGAGAGGGGGGATGGAAGTAGAGAGCAATGGGGATGGAGGTAGAGAAAGAGGGGGATGGAAGTAGAGAGCAATGGGGATGGAGGTAGAGAGAAAGAGGGGAATGGAGGAAGAGAGCAATGGGGATGGAGGTAGAGAGAAAGAGGTGGATGGAGGTAAAGAGAGGGGGGATGGAAGTAGAGAGCAATGGTGATGTAGGTAGAGAAAAGGGGGATGGAGGTAGAGAGAAAGGGATGGAGGTAGAGAGAGGGGGATGGAGGTAAAGAGAGAGTGGATGGAGGTAGAGAGGGGGGGATGGAGGTAGAGAGAAAGGGATGGAGGTAGAGAGAGAGGGGGATGGAGTGAAAGAGAGAGTGGATGGAGGTAGAGAGATAGGGGGATGGAGGTAAAGAGACAGGGTGATGGAGGTAGAGAGAGGGGGATGGAGGGATGAGAGAGAGAGGTGGATGGAGGTAAAGATAGAGGGGGGTGGAAGTAGAGAGAGGGGACGGAGGTAGAGAGAGATGGGGATGGAGGTAGAGAGAGAGAGGGGGATGGAGGTAGAGAGAGAAGGTGGATGGAGGTAGAGAGAGAGGGGGATGAAAGTAGAGAGAGGGGATGGAGATAAAGAGAGAGGGTGATGGAGGTAGAGAGAGAGGGGGATGGAGGTAGAGAGAAAGGGATGGAGGTAGAGAGAGAGGGGGATGGAGGTAAGAGAGAGTGGAAGGAGGTAAAGAGAGAGGGGGATGGAGGTAAAGAGAGAGTGGATGGAGGTAGAGAAAGAGGGGGATGGAGGTAGAGAGAAAGGGATGGAGGTAGAGAGAGAGGGGGATGGAAGTAGAGAGAGAGGGGGATGGAGGTAGAGAGAGAGGGGGATGGAGGTAGAGAGAGACGTGGATGGAGGTAGAGAGAGGTTGATGGTGGTAAAGAGAGAGGGGAATGAAGGAGGTAGAGAGAGACGTGGATGAGGAGGTAGAGAGAGAGGTTGATGGTGGTAAAGAGAGGGGGGATGGAAGTAGAGAGCAATGGGGATGGAGGTAGAGAGAAAGAGGGGGATGGAGGATGACAGAGAGCGATGGGGATGGAGGTAGAGAGAGAGGGGGATGGAGGTAGAGAGAAAGGGATGGAGGTAGAGAGGGGGATGGAGGTAAAGAGAGAGTGGATGGAGGTAGAGAGAGGGGGATGGAGATAAAGAGACAGGGTGATGGAGGTAAGAGAGGGGGGATGGAGGTAGAGAGAAAGGGATGGAGGTAGAGAGAGGGGGATGGAAGTAGAGAGCAATGGGGATGGAGGTAGAGAGAAAGGGATGGAGGTAGAGAGAGAGGGGGATGGAGGTAAAGAGAGAGTGGAAGGAGGTAAAGAGAGGGGGATGGAGGTAAAGAGAGAGTGGATGGAGGTAGAGAGAGAGGGGGATGGAGGTAGAGAGAAAGGGAAGGAGGTAGAGAGAGGGGGATGGAGGTAAAGAGAGAGTGGAAGGAGGTACAGAGAGAGAGGGGGATGGAGGTGAAAGAGAGAGTGGATGGAGGTAGAGAGAGAGGGGGATGGAGGATGAGAAAGGGATGGAGGTAGAGAGGAGGGGGGGATGGAGGTAAAAAGAGAGTGGATGGAGGTAGAGAGAGAGAGGGGGATGGAGGTAAAGAGACAGGGTGATGGGGGTGAGAGAGGGGGGGATGGAGGTGGATGGGGGATGGAGTTAAAGAGAGAGGGGAATGGAGGTAGAGAGAGAGGGGGATGGAGGTAGAGAGAGAAGGTGGATGGAGGTAGAGAGAGGGAGATGAAGTAGAGAGAGAGGGGATGGAGGTAGGGGAGGGGAGTGAAGTAGAGAGAGAGGGGGATGGAAGTAGAGAGAGAGTGGGATGGAGATAAAGATAGAGGGGGATGGAGGTAGAGAGAGAGGGGGATGGAGGTAGCAAGACAGGGGGATGGAGGTAGAGAGAAAGGGAGATGGAAGTAGAGAGAGAGGGGATGGAGTTAAAGAGAGAGGGGCGATGGAGGTAGAGAGAAAGGTGGATGGAGGTAGAGAGAGAGGGGGATGGATGTAGAGAGAGAGGGGGATGGAGGTAGAGAGAAAGCGATGGAGGTAGAGAGAGAGGGGGGTGGAGGAAGAGATGGGGATGGAGGTAGAGAGAGGGAGGATGGAGGTAGAGATGGGGATGGAGGTAGAGAGAGAGGTGGATGGAGGTAGAGAGAGAGGGGGATGGAGTGAGGAAGGTGGATGGAGGTAAAGAGAGAGGTTGATGGTGGTAAAGAGGGGGGTGGAGGTAAAACGAGATGGAGATAGAGAGAGAGGTGGTGGATGAGAGAAAGAGGTGGATGGAGGTAAAGAGAGAGGGGGATGGAGGTAGAGAGAAGGTGGATGGAGGTAGAGAGAGAGGGGGGTGGAGGTAAAACGAGATGGGGATGGAAGAAAGAGAGAGGTGGATGGAGGTAGAAAGAGGTGGATGGAGGTAAAGAGAGAGGGGGATGGAGGTAGAGAGAGAGGGGGATTTTAGGTAGAGCGAGAAGGTGGATGGAGGTAGAGAGAGGGGGATGGATGTAGAGAGAGAGAGAGGGGGATGGAGGTAGAGAGAGAGGTTGGTGGAGGTAAAGAGAGGTGGATGGAGGTAGCAAGAGAGGGGGATGGAGGTAGAGAGAGAGAGGGGGATCGAAGTAGAGAGTTAGGGGGATGGAGATAAAGAGACTTTGGGATGGAGGTAGAGAGATAGGGGGATGCAGGTAGAGAGAGAGGTGAATGGAGGTAGAGAGAAGGGGGATGGAGGTAGAGAGAGAAGGTGGATGGAGGTAGAGAGACAGGGATGGAGGTAGAGAGAGGGGGATGGAGGTGAAGAGAGAGTGGATGGAGGTAGCAGAGAGGGGGATGGAGGTAAAGAGAGAGGTGGATGGAGGTAGAGAGAGAGAGAGAGGGGGATGGAGGTAAAGAGAGAGTGGATGGAGGTAGAGAGAGAGGGGGATGGAGGTAGAGAGAGAAGGTGGATGGAGGTAGAGAGGAGGGGGATGAAAGTAGAGAGAGGGGGATGGAGATAAAGAGAGAGGGTGATGGAGTTAGAGAGAGGGGGATGGAGTTAAAGAGAGAGGGGGATGGAGGTAGAGAGAGAGGGGGATTTTAGGTAGAGAGAGAAGGTGGATGGAGGTAGAGGGGGAGGGGAGTGATGTAGAGAGAGAGGGGGAGTGAGATAGAGAGAAAGGGATGGAGGTAGAGAGAGAGAGGGGGGATGGAGGGGTGAAAGAGAGAGTGGATGGAGGTAGCAAGAGGGAGATGAGGGGTGAAAGAGAGAGGTGGATGGAGGTAGAGAGAGAGGGGGGTGGAGGTGAGAGAGAAAGTGGTGGAGGGTGGGGTGATGGAGGTGGGGGAGCATAAAAGAGAGAGGGGATGGAGGTAGAGAGAGGGGGATGGAGTTAAATAGAGAGGGGGATGGAGGCAGAGAGAGAGGGGGATGGAGGTAGAGAGAGAAGGTGGATGGAGGTAGAGAGAGAGGGGGATGAAAGTAGAGAGAGAGGGGGATGGAGATAAAGAGAGAGGGTGATGGAGGTAGAGAGAGGGGGATGGAGTTAAAGAGAGAGGGGGATGAGATGGTAGAGAGAGAGGGGGATTTTAGGTAGAGAGAGAAGGTGGATGGAGGTAGAGAGGGGGATGGATGTAGCGGAGAGAGAGGGGGGTGGAGGTAGAGAGTTAGGATGAGAGGTGGGAGAGAGGGGGATGGAGGTAAAGAGAGAGTGGATGGAGGTAGAGAGATGGGGATGGAGGTAGAGGAGGAGGGATGGAGGGTGGAGAGAGAGAGGGGATGGATAGAGATGGGGATGGGGATGGAGGTAGAGAGAGAGGTGGATGGAGATAGAGAGAGGGGGATGGAGGTAAAGAGAGAGGGGGATGGCGGTAGAGAGAGAGGTTGATGGTGTTAAAGAGGAGGGTTGATGGAGAAAAAGAGAGAGGTGGATGGAGGTAAAGAGAGAGGTTGATGGTGGTAAAGAGAGAGGGGGATGGAGGGTGAGAGAAGAGGGGATGGAGGTAAAGAGAGAAGGGGGATGGAGAAAAAGAGAGAGGTGGATGGAGGTTGAGAAAGAGGTGGATGGAGGTAAAGATGGGGGGTGGAGGTAGAGAGAGGGGGGTGGAAGTAGAGAGAGAGGGGATGGAGGTAGAGAAAGAGGGGGATGGAGGTAGAGAGAGAGAGGTGGATGGAGGTAAAGAGATAGGGGATGGAGGTAAGAAAGAAGGAAGAGGGGGATGGAGGTAGAGAGAGGGGTGGATGGAGGTAAAGGAGAGAGAGGGGGATGGAGGTAGAGAGAGAGAGGTGGATGGATGGAGCAAAAGAGAGAGGGGGATGGAGTTAGAGAGAGAGGGGGATGGAGGTAGAGAGAGAGAGAGAGAGAGAGAGAGAGAGGTGGATGGAGGTAAAGTGAGAGGGGGATGGAGGTAGAGAGGGGAGTGGGATAGAGAGCGATGGGGATGGAGGTAGAGAAAGAGAGGTGGATGGGGGAAAAGAGAGAGGGGGATGGAGGTAAAGAGGAGGGGGATGGAAGTAGAGAGCAATGGGGATGGAGGTAGAGAGCGATGGGGATGGAGGTAGAGAGAGAGGGGTATGGAGGTAGCGAGCGATGGGGATGGAGGTAGAGAGAGGGGGATGGAGGTAGAGAGAGAGGGGGATGGAGTTAAAGAGAGAGGGGGATGGAGGTAGAGAGAGAGGGGGATGGAAGTAGAGAGAGAGAGGGGGATGGAGGTAGAGAGAGAGGGGGATGGAGGTAGAGAGAGATGTGGATGGAGGTAAAGAGAGGGGAATGGAGGTAAAGAGAGAGGTTGATGGTGGTAAAGAGAGAGGGGGGTGGAGGTAAAGAGAGAGGGGGGTGGAAGATAAACGAGATGGGGATGGAGAAAAAGAGAGAGGTGGATGGAGGTAGAGAAAGAGGTGGATGGAGGTAAAGAGAGAGGGGGATGGAGGTGGAGAGAGAAGGTGGATGGAGGTAGAGAGAGGGGGATGAAAGTAGAGAGAGAGGGGGATGGAGATAAAGAGAGAGGGTGATGGAGATGAGGGGGGATGGAGTTAAAGAGAGAGGGGGATGGAGGTAGAGAGAGAGAGGGGGATTTTAGGTAGAGCGAGAAGGTGGATGGAGGTAGAGAGAGAGGGGGATGGATGTAGAGAGAGAGGGGGATGGAGGTAGAGAGAGAGGTTGGTGGAGGTAAAGAGAGGTGGATGGAGGTAGCAAGAGAGGGGGATGGAGGTAGAGAGAGAGGGGGATGGAAGTAGAGAGAGTTAGGGGGATGGAGATAAAGAGACTTTGGGATGGAGGTAGAGAGATAGGGGGATGCAGGTAGAGAGAGAGGGGAATGGAGGTAGAGAGAGAGGGGATGGAGGTAGAGAGAGAAGGTGGATGGAGGTAGAGAGAGAGGGATGGAGGTAAGAGAGAGAGGGGGATGGAGGTGAAGAGAGAGTGGATGGAGGTAGCAAGAGGGGGATGGAGGTAAAGAGAGAGGTGGATGGAGGTAGAGAGAGAGGGGGATGGAGGTAAAGAGAGAGTGGATGGAGGTAGAGAGAGGGGGATGGAGGTAGAGAGAGAAGGTGGATGGAGGTAGAGAGAGAGGGGGATGAAAGTAGAGAGAGAGAGGGGGAGGTAGAGAGAGGGGAGTGAAAGTAGAGAGAGAGGGGGATGGAGATAAAGAGAGAGGGTGATGGAGTTAGAGAGAGGGGGATGGAGTAAAGAGAGAGGGGGATGGAGGTAGAGAGAGAGGGGCATTTTCAGGTAGAGAAAGAAGGTGGATGGAGGTAGAGAGAGGGGGATGGATGTGAGAGAGGGGGATGGAGGTAGAGAGAAGGGGATGGAGGTAGAGAGAGAGGGGGATGGAGGTAAAGAGAGAGTGGATGGAGGTAGCAAGAGAGGGGGATGGAGGTAAAGCGAGAGGTGGATGGAGGTAGAGAGAGAGGGGGGTGGAGGTAAAGAGAGAGTGGATGGAGGTAGAGAGATGGGGATGGAGGTAGAGAGGGGGGGTGGAGTTAAAGAAGGAGAGAGGGGGATGGAGGTAGAGAGAGAGGGGGATGGAGTTTGATGGAGAGGGGGATGAAGGACAGAGGGGGATGGAGGATGAGAGAGAAGGTGGATGGAGGTAGAGAGAGAGGGGGATGAAAGTAGAGAGAGAGAGGGGGATGGAGATAAAGAGAGAGGGTGATGAGGGGGTGAGAGAGGGGGATGGAGTTTGAGAGAAGGGGGATGGAGGTAGAGAGAGGGGGATTTTAGGTAGAGAGAAGAGTGGATGGAGGTAGAGAGAGGGGGATGGATGTAGCGAGAGAGGGGGGTGGAGGTAGAGAGTTAGGGATGGAGGTAGAGAGAGAGGGGGATGGAGGTAAAGAGAGAGGGGGATGGAGAAAAAGAGAGAGGTGGATGGAGGTAAAGAGAGAGGTTGATGGTGGTAAAGAGAGAGGGGGATGGAGGTAAAGAGAGAGGGGGATGGAGGTAAAGAGAGAGGGGGATGGAGAGAGCAATGAGCGATGGAGCAATGGTGATGAGGGGATGGAGAAAGGGATGGAGGTAGAGAGAGAGGGGGATGGAGGTAAAGAGAAAGGGATGGAGGTAGAGAGAGAGGGGGATGGAGGTAAAGAGAGAGTGGATGGAGGTAGAGAGAGAGGGGGATTTTAGGTAGAGAGAGAAGGTGGATGAGGTAGAGAGAGAGGGGGATGGATGTAGAGAGAGAGAGGGGGATGGAGGGATGAGAAAAGGATGGAGGTAGAGAGAGGGGGATGGAGGTAAAGAGAGAGTGTATGGAGGTAGAGAGATGGGGATGGAGGTAGAGAGAGAGGGGGATGGAGGTAGAGAGAGACATGGGTATGGAGGTAGAGAGCGATGGGGATGGAGGTAGAGAGATGGGGATGGAGGTAGAAGAGAGGGGGATTTTAGGTGGAGGGAGGGTGATTGGGGGGTGGGGAAGGGGATGGATGTAGAGAGAGGGGATGGAGGTAGAGAGAAAGGGATGGAGGTAGAGAGAGAGGGGGATGGAGGTAAAGAGAGAGTGGATGGAGGTAGAGAGATGGGGATGGAGGTAGAGAGAGGGAGGGATGGAGGTAGATTGAGAGGGGGATGGAGGTAGAGATATGGGGATGGGGATGGAGGTAGAGAGAGAGAGGTGGATGGAGATAGAGAGAGATGGGGATGGAGGTAGAGAGAGAGGGGGATGGAGTGAGAGAGAGAGGGGGATGGAGGTAAAGAGAGAGGGGGATGGAGGTAAAGAGAGAGGTGGGTGGAGGTAAAGAGAGAGGTGGATGGAGGTAGCAAGAGAGGGGGATGGAGGTAAAGAGAGAGGGGGATGGAAGTAGAGAGAGTTAGGGGGATGGAGATAAAGAGATTACTTTGGGATGGAGGTAGAGAGATAGGGGGATGGAGTTAGAAAGAGAAAGGGGAATGGAGGTAGAGAGAGAGGGGAATGGAGGTAGAGAGAGAAGGTGGATGGAGTAGAGAGGGGATGAAAGTAGAGAGAGGGGGATGGAGATAAAGAGAAGAGGGTGATGGAGGTAGAGAGAGGGGGATGGAGGTAGAGGAGAGGGGGATTTTAGGTAGAGAGAGAAGGTGGATGAGGTAGAGAGAGGGGGATGGAGGTAAAGAGGAGAGGTGGATGGAGGTAAAGAGAGAGGTTGATGGTGGTAAAGAGAGAGGGGGTGGAGGTAAAACGAGAGGGGGATGGAGAAAAAGAGAGAGGTGGATGGAGGTAGAGAAAGAGGTGGATGGAGGTAAAGAGAGAGGGGGATGGAGGTAGAGAGAGAGGGGGAATGAGGATGGAGCGATGGGGGATGGAGGTAGAGAGAGACAGGGGTATGGAGGTAGAGAGAGAGGGGGGTGGAGGAAGAGATGGGGATGGAGGTAGAGAGAGGGAGGATGGAGGTAGAGAGATGGGGATGGAGGTAGAGAGAGAGGTGGATGGAGGTAGAGAGAGAGGTGGATGGAGGTAGAGAGAGAGGGGGGGATGGGGGTGGAGAGAGCGATGGGGATGGAGGTAGAGAGAGACAGGGGTATGGAGGTAGAGAGCGATGGGGATGGAGGTAGAGAGAGGGGGATGAGGTAGGAGAGAGGGGGATGGAGTTTGAGAGGGGATGGAGGTAGAGAGAGAGGGGGATGGAGTTAAAGAGGAGAGAGGGTGATGGAGGTAGAGAGAGAGGGGGATGGAGATAGAGAGAGAGAAGATGGATGGAGGTAGAGAGAGAGGGGGATGGATGTAGAGAGAGAGGGGGATGGAGGTAGAGAGAGAGGGGGATGGAGTTGAAGAGAGAGGGGGATGGAGGTAGGAGAGAGGGGGATGGAGGTAGAGAGAGAAGGTGGATGGAGGTAGAGAGAGAGGGGGATGGAAGTAGAGAGAGGGGGATGAAGGTAGAGAGAGAGGGGGATGGAGGTAGAGAGAAAGGGATGGAGGTAGAGAGAGAGCGGGATGGAGGTAAAGAGAGATTGGATGGAGGTAGGGGGGAGGGGGGTATTTAGGTAGAGAGAGAAGGTGGATGAGGTAGAGAGAGAGGGGGATGGATGTAGAGGGGGATGGAGGTAGAGAGAAAAGGATGGAGGTAGAGAGAGAGGGGGATGGAGGTAAAGAGAGAGAGTGTATGGAGGTAGAGAGATGGGGATGGAGGTAGAGAGAGGGAGGGATGGAGGTAGAGAGAGAGGGGGATGAGGGGTAGAGATATGGGTATGGAGGTAGAGAGCGATGGGGATGGAGGTAGAGAGATGGGGATGGAGGTAGAGAGAGGGGGATGGAGTTTGAGAGGGGGATGGAGGTAGAGAGAGAGGGGGATGGAGTTAAAGAGAGAGGGGGGTGGAGGCAGAGAGGGGGGGGTGGAGGTAGAGAGAGAAGGTGGATGGAGGTAGAGAGAGAGGGGGATGAAAGTAGAGAGAGAGGGGGATGGAGATAAAGAGAGAGGGTGATGGAGGTAGAGAGAGGGGGATGGAGTTAAAGAGAGAGGGAGATGGAGGTAGAGAGAGAGGGGGATTTTAGGTAGAGAGAGAAGGTGGATGGAGGTAGAGAGAGAGAGAGAGGGAGTGGATGAGAGAGAGGGGGATGGAGGTAGAGAGAGAGGTGGATGGAGGTAGAGAGAGGGGATGGAGGTAAAGAGAGAGGTGGATGGAGGTAAAGAGAGAGGTTGATGGTGGTAAAGAGAGAGAGGGGGTGGAGGTAAAACGAGAGGGGGGTGAATGAGGGGGATGGAGGATAGAGAGGGGGGGATGGAGGTAGAGAGAAAGGGATGGATGTAGAGAGAGGGGGGGATGGGGGTGAAAGAGAGAGGGATGGAGGTAGAGAGAGAGGTGGGGATGGAGGTGAGAGAGGGAGGGGGGTGGGGGTGAGAGAGAGAGGGGGATGGAGGTAGAGAGATGGGGATGGAGGTAGAGAGAGAGAGGTGGAAGGAGATAGAGAGAGAGGGGGATGGAGGTAAAGAGAGGGGGCTGGAGGTAGAGAGAGAGGTTGATGGTGGTAAAGAGAGAGGGGGATTGAAGTAGAGAGAGGGGGATGGAGGTAAAGAGAGAGGGGGATGGAGAAAAAGAGAGAGCTGGATGGAGGTAAAGAGAGAGGTTGATGGTGGTAAAGAGGGGGATGGAGGTAAAGAGAGAGGGGGATGGAGGTAAAGAGAGAGGGGGATGGAGAAAAAGAGAGAGGTGGATGGAGGTTGAGAAAGAGATGGATGGAGGTAAAGATAAGAGGGGGATGGAGGTAGAGGAGGGAGGTGGAAGTAGAGAGAGAGAGGGGGATGGAGGTAGAGAAAGAGGTGGATGGAGGTAGAGAGAGAGGGGGATTGAAGTAGAGAGAGAGGGGGGTGGAGGTAAAGAGAGAGGTTGATGCTGGTAAAGAAGAGGGGGGGATGGAGTAGAAAATGATGGGGATGGAGGTAGAGAGAGAGGGGGATGGAGGTAGAGAGAGAGGGGGATGGAGGTAAAGAGAGAGAGGGGGATGGAGGTAAATAGAGAGGTTGATGGTGGTAAAGCGAGAGGGGGATGGAGGTAGAGAGTGATGGGGATGGAGGTAGAGAGAGAGGTTGATGGTGGTAAAGAAAGAGGTGGAGGTAGAGAGAGGGGTGGATGGGGGTGGAGGGAGAGAGGGGGATAGAGGGGTGGAGAGGGAGAGAGGTGGATGGATGGAGGTAAAGAAAGAGGGGGATGAGTTAGAGAGAGAGGGGGATGGAGGTAGAGAGAGAGAGAGAGAGAGAGGTGGATGGAGGTAAAGAGAGAGGGGATGGAGGTAGAGAGAGAGGGGGGGATGGAGGTAAAGAGAGAGAGAGGTGGATGGAGGTAAAGAGAGAGGGGGATGGAGGTAGAGAGAGAGGGGGATGGAGATAGAGAGCGATGGGGATTGAGGTAGAGAAAGAGAGGTTGATGGTGGTAAAGAGAGAGGTTGATGGAGGTAAAGAGAGAGGGGGATGGAGGTAGAGAGAGAGGGGTGGATGGAGGTAAAGAGAGAGGGGGATGGAGGTAGAGAGAGAGAGGTGGATGGATGGAGGTAAAGAGAGAGGGGGATGGAGTTAGAGAGAGAGGGGGATGGAGGTAGAGAGAAAGAGGTGGATGGAGGTAGAGAGAGAGGGGGATTGAAGTAGAGAGAGAGGGGGGTGGAGGTAAAGAGAGAGGTTGATGCTGGTAAAGGGGGGGGATGGAGGTAGAAAATGATGGGGATGGAGGTAGAGAGAGAGGGGGATGGGGGTGGAGAGAGGGGGATGGAGGTAAAGAGAGAGGGGGATGAGGATGAATGAGAGGTTGATGGTGGTAAAGCGAGAGGGGGATGGAGGTAGAGAGTGATGGGGATGGAGGTAGAGAGAGGTTGATGGTGGTAAAGAAAGAGGGGTTGGAGGTAGAGAGAGGGGTGGATGGAGGTAAAGAGAGAGAGGGGATGGAGGTAGAGGGAGAGAGGTGGATGGATGGAGGTAAAGAAAGAGGGGGATGAGTTAGAGAGAGAGGGGGATGGAGGTAGAGAGAGAGAGAGAGAGGTGGATGGAGGTAAAGAGAGAGGGGGATGGAGGTAGAGAGAGAGAGGGGGGGATGGAGGTAAAGAGAGAGAGGTGGATGGAGGTAAAGAGAGAGGGGGATGGAGGTAGAGAGAGAGGGGGATGGAGATAGAGAGCGATGGGGATTGAGGTAGAGAAAGAGAGGTTGATGGTGGTAAAGAGAGAGGTTGATGGAGGTAAAGAGAGAGGGGGATGGAGGTAGAGAGAGAGGGGTGGATGGAGGTAAAGAGAGAGGGGGATGAGGGGTGGAGAGAGAGAGAGGTGGATGGATGGAGGTAAAGAGAGAGAGGGGGATGGAGTTAGAGAGAGAGGGGAGTGAGGTAGAGAGAGAGAGGTGGATGGAGGTAAAGAGAGGGGGGATGGAGGGATAGAGAGAGAGGTGGATGGAGGTAAAGAGAGAGAGGTGGATGAGAGGGGTGAAAGAGAGAGGGGGATGGAGGTAGAGAGAGAGAAAGGGGGATGAAGGAGGTAAAGAGAGAGAGAGGTGGATGGAGGTAAAGAGAGAGGGGGATGGAGGTAGAGAGAGAGGGGGATGGAGATAGAGAGCGATGGGGATGGAGTTAGAGAAAGAGAGGTGGATGGGGGAAAAGAGAGAGGGGGATGGAGGTAAAGAGAGAGGGGGATGGAGGCAGAGAGAGAGGGATGGAGGTAGAGAGCGATGTTGATGGAGGTATAGAGAGAGAGGGGGATGGAGATGGAGAGAGAGGGAGATGAGGGTGGAAGAAGGAGAGAGGGGGTGGAGGTAAAGAGAGAGGTGGATGGAGGTAGAGAGTGATGGGGATGGAGGTAGAGAGAGAGGTTGATGGTGGTAAAGAAAGAGGGGTTGGAGGATGAGAGGAGAGAGGGGGATGGAGGTAGAGAGAGGGGGATGGAGGTAAAGAGAGAGAGGGGGATGGAGGTAAATAGAGAGGTTGATGGTGGTAAAGCGAGAGGGGGATGGAGGTAGAGAGTGATGGGGATGGAGGTAGAGAGAGAGGGGAGTGAGGAGTAGAGAGAGGGGAGTGAGGTAAAGAGAGGGGGATGGAGGTAAATAGAGAGGTTGATGGTGGTAAAGCGAGAGGGGGATGGAGGTAGAGAGTGATGGGGATGGAGGTAGAGAGAGAGGTTGATGGTGGTAAAGAAAGAGGGGTTGGAGGTAGAGAGAGGGGTGGATGGAGGTAAAGAGAGAGGGGGATGGAGGTAGAGGGAGGAAGGGTGGATGGATGGAGGTAAAGAAAGAGGGGGATGAGTTAGAGAGAGAGAGGGGAGTGAGATAGAGAGAGAGAGAGAGAGAGGTGGATGGAGGTAAAGAGAGAGGGGAGTGAGGGATGAGGAGAGAGGGGAGATGGGGTGAAGAGAGAGAGGTGGATGGAGTGAGAGAGAGGGGGATGGAGGTAGAGAGAGGGGGATGGAGATAGAGAGCGATGGGGATTGAGGTAGAGAAAGAGAGGTTGATGGTGGTAAAGAGAGAGGTTGTATGGAGGTAAAGAGAGAGGGGGATGGAGGTAGAGAGAGAGGGGTGGATGGAGGTAAAGAGAGAGGGGGATGGAGGTAGAGAGAGAGAGGTGGATGGATGGAGGTAAAGAGAGAGGGGGATGGAGTTAGAGAGAGAGGGGGATGGAGGTAGAGAGAGAGAGAGGTGGATGGAGGTAAAGAGAGGGGGATGGAGGTAGAGAGAGAGAGGTGGATGGAGGTAAAGAGAGAGAGGTGGATGGAGGTAAAGAGAGAGGGGGATGGAGGTAGAGAGAGAGAAAGGGGGATGGAGGTAAAGAGAGAGAGGTGGATGGAGGTAAAGAGAGAGGGGGATGGAGGTAGAGAGAGAGGGGGATGGAGATAGAGAGCGATGGGGATGGAGTTAGAGAAAGAGAGGTGGATGGGGGAAAAGAGAGAGGGGGATGGAGGTAAAGAGAGAGGGGGATGGAGGCAGAGAGAGAGAGGGATGGAGGTAGAGAGCGATGTTGATGGAGGTATAGAGAGAGAGGGGGATGGAGATAGAGAGCGATGGGGATGGAGGTAGAGAAAGAGAGGTGGATGGGGGAAAAGAGAGAGGGGGATGGAGGTAAAGAGAGAGGGGGATGGAGGCAGAGAGAGAGAGGGATGGAGTTAGAGAGCGATGTTGATGGAGGTATAGAGAGAGAGGGGGATGGAGGTAAAGAGAGAGGGGGACGGAGGTAGAGAGAGAGAGGGATGGAGATAGAGAGCGATGGGGATGGAAGTAGAGAAAGAGAGGTGGATGGGGGAACATAGAGAGGGGGATGGAGGTAGAGAGAGTGGGGGATGGAGATAGAGAGCGATGGGGATGGAGGTAGAGAAAGAGAGGTGGATGGGGGAAAAGAGAGAGGGGGATGGAGGTAAAGAGAGAGGGGGATGGAGGCAGAGAGAGAGAGGGATGGAGGTAGAGAGCGATGTTGATGGGGGTAGAGAGAGAGAGGGGGATGGAGGTAGAGAGAGAGAGAGGGATGAGGTAAAGAGAGGGAGATGGAGGTAGAGAGCAATGAGGATGGAGGTAGAGAGAGAGAGGGGGATGGAGTTAGAGCGAGAGAGGGATGAGGTAAAGAGAGAGGGGGATGGAGGTAGAGAGCAATGGGGATGAAGTAGAGAGAGAGAGGGGGATGGAGGTAGAGAGCGATGTTGATGGAGGTAGAGAGAGAGAGGGGGATGGATGTAGAGAGCAATGGGGATGGAGGTAGAGAGAGAGAGGGGATGGAGGTAGAGAGAGAGGTGGATGGAGGTAGAGAGCGATGGGGATGGAGGTAGAGAGAGAGAGGGGGATGGAGGTAGAGAGCAATGGGGATGGAGGTTGAGAGAGAGAGGGGGATGGAGGTAGAGAGCAATGGGGATGGAGGTAGAGAGAGAGAGGGGTATGGAGGTAGAGAGCGATGGGGTATGAGGTAGAGAGAGAGGGGGTGGAGGTAGAGAGCGATGGGGATGGAGGTAGAGAGAGAGGGGATGGAGGTAGAGAGATAGAGGGGTGTAAAGAAGAGAGAGCTGCAGAGTTCATCCCTGCCGAGAATAGAAATCCCAGATTTAAACGCTCAGCCGTAATGACAGCTTTTTCCAGATGGAGGTAGAGAGAGAGAGGGGGATGGAGGTAGAGAGAGAGGGGGATGGAGGTAAAGAGAGAGGGGGATGGAGGTAAAGAGAGAGGTTGATGGTGGTAAAGAGAGAGGGGGATGGAGGTAGAGAGTGATGGGGATGGAGGTAAATAGAGAGGTTGATGGTGGTAAAAAAAGAGGGGGGTGGAGGTAGAGAGAGAGGGGTGGATGGAGGTAAAGAGAGAGGGGGATGGAGGTAGAGAGAGAGAGGTGGATGGATGGAGGTAAAGAAAGAGGGGGATGAGGTAGAGAGAGAGAGAGAGAGAGAGAGAGAGAGAGAGAGAGAGAGAGAGGGTGGATGGAGGTAAAGAGAGAGGGGGATGGAGGTAGAGAGCGAGAGGTGGATGGAGGTAAAGAGATAGGGGATGGAGGTAGAGAGAGAGAGGGGGGGATGGAGGTAAAGAGAGAGAGGTGGATGGAGGTAAAGAGAGAGGGGATGGAGGTAGAGAGAGAGGGGGATGGAGGTAGAGAGAGAGAGGGGGATGGATGTAGAGAGCGATGGGGATGGAGGTAGAGAGAGAGAGGGGGATGGATGTAGAGAGCGATGGGGATGGAGGTAGAGAGAGAGGTGGATGGAGGTAGAGAGCGATGGGGATGGAGGTAGAGAGAGAGAGGGGGATGGAGGTAGAGAGCAATGGGGATGGAGGTAGAGAGAGAGAGGGGGATGGAGGTAGAGAGCAATGGGGATGGAGGTAGAGAGAGAGAGGGGTATGGAGGTAGAGAGCGATGGGGATGGAGGTAGAGAGAGAGGGGGTGGAGGTAGAGAGCGATGGGGATGGAGGTAGAGAGAGAGGGGGATGGAGGTAGAGAGATAGAGGGGTGTAAAGAAGAGAGAGCTGCAGAGTTCATCCCTGCCGAGAATAGAAATCCCAGATTTAAACGCTCAGCCGTAATGACAGCTTTTTCCAGATGGAGGTAGAGAGAGAGAGGGGGATGGAGGTAGAGAGCGAGGGGGATGGAGGTAAAGAGAGAGGGTGATGGAGGTAAAGAGAGAGGTTGATGGTGGTAAACAGAGAGGGGGATGGAGGTAGAGAGTGATGGGGATGGAGGTAAATAGAGAGGTTGATGGTGGTAAAGAAAGAGGGGGGTGGAGGTAGAGAGAGATGGGTGGATGGAGGTAAAGAGAGAGGGGGATGGAGGTAGAGAGAGAGAGGTGGATGGATGGAGGTAAAGAAAGAGGGGGATGAGTTAGAGAGAGAGGGGGATGGAGGTAGAGAGAGAGAGAGAGAGAGAGAGAGAGAGAGAGAGAGAGAGGTGGATGGAGGTAAAGAGAGAGGGGGATGGAGGTAGAGAGAGAGAGGTGGATGGAGGTAAAGAGATAGGGGATGGAGGTAGAGAGAGAGAGGGGGGGATGGAGGTAAAGAGAGAGAGGTGGATGGAGGTAAAGAGAGAGGGGATGGAGGTAGAGAGAGAGGGGGATGGAGATAGAGAGCGATGGGGATTGAGGTAGAGAAAGAGAGGTTGATGGTGGTAAAGAGAGAGGTTGATGGAGGTAAAGAGAGAGGTGGATGGAGGTAAAGAGAGAGGGGGATGGAGGTAGAGAGAGAGAGGTGGATGGAGGTAAAGAGATAGGGGATGGAGGTAGAGAGAGAGAGGGGGGGATGGAGGTAAAGATAGAGAGGTGGATGGAGGTAAAGAGAGAGGGGATGGAGGTAGAGAGAGAGGGGGATGGAGATAGAGAGCGATGGGGATTGAGGTAGAGAAAGAGAGGTTGATGGTGGTAAAGAGAGAGGTTGATGGAGGTAAAGAGAGAGGTTGATGGAGGTAAAGAGAGAGGGGGATGGAGGTAGAGAGAGAGGGGTGGATGGAGGTAAAGAGAGAGGGGGATGGAGGTAGAGAGCGATGTTGATGGAGGTATAGAGAGAGAGGGGGATGGAGGTAAAGAGAGAGGGGGACGGAGGTAGAGAGAGAGAGGGATGGAGATAGAGAGCGATGGGGATGGAGGTAGAGAAAGAGAGGTGGATGGGGGAAAATAGAGAGGGGGATGGAGGTAGAGAGAGTGGGGGATGGAGATAGAGAGCGATGGGGATGGAGGTAGAGAAAGAGAGGTGGATGGGGGAAAAGAGAGAGGGGGATGGAGGTAAAGAGAGAGGGGGATGGAGGCAGAGAGAGAGAGGGATGGAGGTAGAGAGCGATGTTGATGGGGGTAGAGAGAGAGAGGGGGGTGGAGGTAGAGAGAGAGAGGGATGAGGATGGAGGTAGAGAAAGAGAGATGGATGGGGGAAAAGAGAGAGGGGGATGGAGGTAAAGAGAGAGGGGGATGGAGGCAGAGAGAGAGAGGGATGGAGTTAGAGAGCGATGTTGATGGAGGTATAGAGAGAGAGGGAGATGGAGGTAGAGAGCAATGAGGATGGAGGTAGAGAGAGCGAGGGGGATGGAGTTAGAGCGAGAGAGGGATGAGGTAAAGAGAGAGGGGGATGGAGGTAGAGAGCAATGGGGATGGAAGTAGAGAGAGAGAGGGGGATGGAGGTAGAGAGCGATGTTGATGGAGGTAGAGAGAGAGGTGGATGGAGGTAGAGAGCGATGGGGATGGAGGTAGAGAGAGAGAGGGGGATGGAGGTAGAGAGCAATGGGGATGGAGGTAGAGAGAGAGAGGGGATGGAGGTAGAGAGCAATGGGGATGGAGGTAGAGAGAGAGAGGGGTATGGAGGTAGAGAGCGATGGGGATGGAGGTAGAGAGAGAGGGGGTGGAGGTAGAGAGCGATGGGGATGGAGGTAGAGAGAGAGGGGGATGGAGGTAGAGAGATTTAGGGGTGTAAAGAAGAGAGAGCTGCAGAGTTCATCCCTGCCGAGAATAGAAATCCCAGATTTAAACGCTCAGCCGTAATGACAGCTTTTTCCAGATGGAGGTAGAGAGAGAGAGGAGGATGGAGGTAGAGAGAGAGGGGGATGGAGGTAAAGAGAGAGGGGGATGGAGGTAAAGAGAGAGGTTGATGGTGGTAAAGAGAGAGGGGGATGGAGGTAGAGAGTGATGGGGATGGAGGTAAAGAGAGAGGTTGATGGAGGTAGAGAGAGAGAGGTGGATGGATGGAGGTAAAGAGAGAGGGATGGAGTTAGAGAGAGAGGGGGATGGAGGTAGAGAGAGAGAGAGAGAGAGAGAGAGAGGTGGATGGAGGTAAAGAGAGAGGGGGATGGAGGTAGAGAGAGAGAGGTGGATGGATGGAGGTAAAGAAAGAGGGGGATGAGTTAGAGAGAGAGGGGGATGGAGGTAGAGAGAGAGAGAGAGAGAGAGAGAGAGAGAGAGAGAGAGAGAGAGAGAGAGAGGTGGATGGAGGTAAAGAGAGAGGGGGATGGAGGTAGAGAGAGAGAGGTGGATGGAGGTAAAGAGATAGAGGGGGATGGAGGTAAAGAGAGAGGGGGACGGAGGTAGAGAGAGAGAGGGATGGAGATAGAGAGCGATGGGGATGGAGGTAGAGAAAGAGAGGTGGATGGGGGAAAATAGAGAGGGGGATGGAGGTAGAGAGAGTGGGGGATGGAGATAGAGAGCGATGGGGATGGAGGTAGAGAAAGAGAGGTGGATGGGGGAAAAGAGAGAGGGGGATGGCGGTAAAGAGAGAGGGGGATGGAGGCAGAGAGAGAGAGGGATGGAGGTAGAGAGCGGGTAGAGAGAGAGAGGGGGATGGAGGTAGAGAGAGAGAGGGATGAGGTAAAGAGAGGGAGATGGAGGTAGAGAGCAATGAGGATGGAGGTAGAGAGAGCGAGGGGGATGGAGTTAGAGCGAGAGAGGGATGAGGTAAAGAGAGAGGGGGATGGAGGTAGAGAGCAATGGGGATGGAAGTAGAGAGAGAGAGGGATGGAGGTAGAGAGCGATGCTGATGGGGTAGAGAGAGAGAGGGGGATGGAGGTAGAGAGAGAGAGGGATGAGGTAAAGAGAGGGAGATGGAGGTAGAGAGCAATGAGGATGGAGGTAGAGAGAGCGAGGGGGATGGAGTTAGAGCGAGAGAGGGATGAGGTAAAGAGAGAGGGGGATGGAGGTAGAGAGCAATGGGGATGGAAGTAGAGAGAGAGAGGGGGATGGAGGTAGAGAGCGATGTTGATGGAGGTAGAGAGAGAGGTGGATGGAGGTAGAGAGCGATGGGGATGGAGGTAGAGAGAGAGAGGGGGATGGAGGTAGAGAGCAATGGGGATGGAGGTAGAGAGAGAGAGGGGATGGAGGTAGAGAGCAATGGGGATGGAGGTAGAGAGAGAGAGGGGTATGGAGGTAGAGAGCGATGGGGATGGAGGTAGAGAGAGAGGGGGTGGAGGTAGAGAGCGATGGGGATGGAGGTAGAGAGAGAGGGGGATGGAGGTAGAGAGATAGAGGGGTGTAAAGAAGAGAGAGCTGCAGAGTTCATCCCTGCCGAGAATAGAAATCCCAGATTTAAACGCTCAGCCGTAATGACAGCTTTTTCCAGATGGAGGTAGAGAGAGAGAGGGGGATGGAGGTAGAGAGAGAGGGGGATGGAGGTAAAGAGAGAGGGGGATGGAGGTAAAGAGAGAGGTTGATGGTGGTAAAGAGAGAGGGGATGGAGGTAGAGAGTGATGGGGATGGAGGTAAAGAGAGAGGTTGATGGAGGTAGAGAGAGAGAGGTGGATGGATGGAGGTAAAGAGAGAGGGATGGAGTTAGAGAGAGAGGGGGATGGAGGTAGAGAGAGAGAGAGAGAGAGAGAGAGAGGTGGATGGAGGTAAAGAGAGAGGGGGATGGAGGTAGAGAGAGAGAGGTGGATGGATGGAGGTAAAGAAAGAGTGGGATGAGTTAGAGAGAGAGGGGGATGGAGGTAGAGAGAGAGAGAGAGAGAGAGAGAGAGAGAGAGAGAGAGAAAGAGAGAGAGAGAGAGAGAGGTGGATGGAGGTAAAGAGAGAGGGGGATGGAGGTAGAGAGAGAGAGAGGTGGATGGAGGTAAAGAGATAGGGGATGGAGGTAGAGAGAGAGAGGGGGGATGGAGGTAAAGAGAGAGAGGTGGATGGAGCTAAAGAGAGAGGGGATGGAGGTAGAGAGAGAGGGGGATGGAGATAGAGAGCGATGGGGATTGAGGTAGAGAAAGATTGGTTGATGGTGGTAAAGAGAGAGGTTGATGGAGGTAAAGAGAGAGGGGGATGGAGGTAGAGAGAGAGGGGTGGATGGAGGTAAAGAGAGAGGGGGATGGAGGTAGAGAGAGAGAGGTGGATGGATGGAGGTAAAGAGAGAGGGATGGAGTTAGAGAGAGAGGGGGATGGAGGTAGAGAGAGAGAGAGAGAGAGAGAGAGAGGTGGATGGAGGTAAAGAGAGAGGGGGATGGAGGTAGAGAGAGAGAGGTGGATGGAGGTAAAGAGATAGGGGATGGAGTTAGAGAGAGAGAGAGGGGGATGGAGGTAAAGAGTGAGAGGTGGATGGAGGTAAAGTGAGAGGGGGATGGAGGTAGAGAGAGAGGGGGATGGAGATAGAGAGCGATGGGGATGGAGGTAGAGAAAGAGAGGTAGATGGGGGAAAAGAGAGAGGGGGATGGAGGCAGCGAGAGAGAGGGATGGAGGTAGAGAGCGATGTTGATGGAGGTATAGAGAGAGGGGGATGGAGGTAAAGAGAGAGGGGGACGGAGGTAGAGAGAGAGAGGGATGGAGATAGAGAGCGATGGGGATGGAGGTAGAGAAAGAGAGGTGGATGGGGGAAAAGAGAGAGGGGGATGGAGGTAAAGAGAGAGGGGGATGGAGGCAGAGAGAGAGAGGGATGGAGGTAGAGAGCGATGTTGATGGGGGTAGAGAGAGAGAGGGGGATGGAGGTAGAGAGAGAGAGGGGGATGGAGGTAGAGAGCAATGGGGATGGAGGTAGAGAGAGAGAGGGGGATGGAGTTAGAGCGAGAGAGGGATGAGGTAAAGAGAGAGGGGGATGGAGGTAGAGAGCAATGAGGATGGAGGTAGAGAGAGAGAGGGGGATGGAGTTAGAGCGAGAGAGGGATGAGGTAAAGAGAGAGGGGGATGGAGGTAGAGAGCAATGGGGATGGAAGTAGAGAGAGAGAGGGGGATGGAGGTAGAGAGCGATGTTGATGGAGGTAGAGAGAGAGAGGGGGATGGAGGTAGAGAGCAATGGGGATGGAGGTAGAGAGAGAGAGGGGATGGAGGTAGAGAGAGAGGTGGATGGAGGTAGAGAGCGATGGGGATGGAGGTATAGAGAGAGAGGGGGATGGAGGTAGAGAGCAATGGGGATGGAGGTAGAGAGAGAGAGGGGGATGGAGGTAGAGAGCAATGGGGATGGAGGTAGAGAGAGAGAGGGGTATGGAGGTAGAGAGCGATGGGGATGGAGGTAGAGACAGAGGGGGTGGAGGTAGAGAGCGATGGGGATGGAGGTAGAGAGAGAGGGGGATGGAGGTAGAGAGATAGAGGGGTGTAAAGAAGAGAGAGCTGCAGAGTTCATCCCTGCCGAGAATAGAAATCCCAGATTTAAACGCTCAGCCGTAATGACAGCTTTTTCCAGTGTGTGTGTGTGTGTGTGTGTGTGTGTGTGTGTGTGTGTGTGTGTGTGTGTGTGTGTGTGTGTGTGTGTGTGTGTGTGTGTGTGTGTGTATGTGTGTTTGCATGCTTGTGTTACGTGTATCTGTCCCCATTCCAATATTTACCCAAGGTACCTTTTCCCACTCAGTCTGGACCAGAGGGACCATCCCTCCACCTGTTTCCATTCTATTCTCCTCCATACAAACCACCTCACTCCTGTTCATCTCCATGGCTCATACAGCACAGTTTGATAAGCAGATGTTCTCACTAGTGGGTGTCGTCCTGTACGTCCACTGTTCTGCTGTACACACTGACTCAATGTTTAAGACAAATGTTTTGAGCAGATCTAAAACAAATAGACAAAGACGTTAGAAGACGATGAACGTGTTAAAGATCAGTTGTTCATTGTAAACAGCTATCTGTGTGTGTTAACTTTGTAATTTCTCATGCTCTAACAAGTAGAACAGTTGACTAACCCCAGACAGCATATGGATTCACAAGGGTAGCTTCCAAAATGGCTTCTTGTTCCCTACAGGGCACTACTTTTTACCAGGGCCATGTGAGACGCAGTCAAGACGTTCTATGAGGCCCGATTTGTTCTGTTTTGCTGTTTGGGAGCAGATGAAACACCATCCATCCATCCTGAGCAGCACAGACTGCTCCCCGCGCCCGGTCGTAATTTATTTACTTCCTGTTTTTCTAGGCTCAGCGGTGAGGTCTAAGGGAGAGGTGAGAGGTCACCTCAGCCAGGTGTGCTGGCACTCTGCAGCTCTCTCTCTCTCTCTCATGATGTCTGCTTCTGGCTCTGAACTCCACACATTTAACAAAACAGTTGCCCGGTTTTTGCATTATGGAAAGGTATCAAATGTGGTCATTACTGGATATATTTCATGGTTTTTACTAACATTATCTTATATTACATATTTCTAAATATGATAAACATTTGGTAGTAGTGGTTATTTTTGGCACATGGTCAGACTCTGTTGAGTAGCATCTACTACCTTCCAGTGAACCAGAGACAACTTAGGTGGGATGGTTATTTTTTATTGAACCTTTATTTAACTCGGCAAGTCAGTTAAAAACACATTCTTATTCACAATGACGGCCTAGGAACAGTGGGTTAACTGGTCTAGGAACAGTGGGTTAACTGCCTTGTTCAGGGGCAGAACCACAGATTTTTACTTTGTCAGCCAGGGGACTACTGGCCCAACGCTCTAACCACGAGGCTACCTGCCACCCGAGGGGCTGCTGTGGGATTGTGCTCAGAGCCTCTTATCTGTCTGTTGGAAGGGAGGAAGGGAGGAATGGAGAGAGAGAGAGAAAGAGAGAGCAGGAGAGTGAGAGAGAGTGAGTGTTGACATCAGAGTGGGTGGAAGGAAGTGAAAGGGACAGAGAAATACAGATAGTAGCCAAGAGGCTATGTTTCTCTGTTTAGCTGTCTTCTTGCTCTTCCATATCAACTCTCTCCCTTGCTTCTTGTGTGTTTGTGTGTGTGTGTGTGAGTGAGTGAGTGCTTTCGTGTATGTGTGTTGGTGTGTGTGAGGGTGTGCGTGCATGCGTGTGTGTGACCAGGCCACATGGAAACTGTGTGTAAATGTCACACCCCACAGGGCCTGAGGGGAACTGGCAGAGTTTAGAAATGACTTTTCCACACTCTATTTTAGTGTGCGCTCTTCTGCACTACCGTCTCTCTCACTCACTCAAGGTGTTACACACACACACACACACACACACACACACACACACACACACACACACACACACACACACACACACACACACACACACACACACACACACACACACAAAACACACACACACACACACACACACACACACACACACACACACACACACACACACACACACATACACACACACACACACACACACACACACACACACACACACCAGCAGGGATCGCACAAGCACATACACAACAAGATTATGCTTTCTCCAGACAGACGAACAGTGTGTACCAAGCAGAGAAACTCAACAGCAGTCCTCCAATGTTTTTTTATTCCTTTTTAATGTGTATTTAACCTGTTAAATCAGGAAGTCCCATTGAGATTAGCACCTCGCCATCCTGCCCCTCACTCTGCTGATGAGACCACTCACCTGGTCTCCTAGATAATATCAGTGTCTGATTGAAATGCAAGGACAAAAGGACAAAGAGATGCACTTCAGCCGTTAAGGGAATGGGGAGGTGATTACTAAACTCTATGTTGTGTCAATAATAATCTGCTGATAAGGGAACTCTGCCACAACCCGAAGGTTGATTGGTTGATTGGTGTGTGTGTGTTCATGACTTTATTCGTTTCCACAGTTTCCCAAAGTACATGGTTCAGGTGTGTAATGGAGTTAATAACGTATGGTACGCTCACTCGTACGTACGGTACGCTCTAGCTCCATGGCAACGACGGAGACATGCTCTCACAGTCTCTCCACGTCTCTCAAACATCACATTTCTAAGTTGTAGCAAACGTCTAATTTCAAAGTGTTTAAGGTTAAGTTGAGGCATTAACTCTGAACGGTTAAGGTAAGGGTTAAGGGTTAAGGGTTAAGGGTTAAGGGTTAAAACAAAACAACTTGCTATTGCTTGATTCTAATTCGCAACGTTTGGAATCAGAGGCAGATGTTTATGCCAATCCACCATCTCCGTCCACAGCACCCTGGCCAATCCACCATCTCCGTCCACAGCACCCTGGCCAATCCACCATCTCCGTCCACAGCACCCTGGCAAAACATAAACCTACTTGAAGGTAACAGCGCTCACTGTTGCTCCTAGTGACGGTTTCCCCCGTCATCTCCCGATGTCCTCAGACACGGATGGACGTTGAGTACTGACTTGTAACACTGGTGACCTGCTGACCTTTTGCATGGCTCAATTGGTTTACACTTTGTCAAGGTGGACAGTCCTGTGTGTTGTGAAGCAGAGGATCACTGATTCGAACCCAGTACGAGGCAGTCGGACAGTGAAGGAAGCTAAGATGTTAAAAACGCTGACCCCCGTTACAGATGCAGTCTTTGTCTCCATGGGCAACAGGGTGGCACCAAAGCCAAATCCCCCCCCCCACCCCCCCCCCACCCCCCCTCAGGTACTGTAGCCTACGACTGTCTGCCCTATGGAAGTGGCCTGGGAATGAGGAGGCCTTACCTCTCTGCCTGACTGGCTGCCTGTGGAAGTTACCTTGGAATGAGGAGGCCTTACCTCTCTGCCTGACTGGCTGCTTGTGGAAGTTGCCTTGGAATGAGGAGGCCTTACCTCTCTGCCTGACTGGCTGCCTGTGGAAGTTACCTTGGAATGAGGAGGCCTTACCTCTCTGCCTGACTGGCTGCTTGTGGAAGTGGCCTTGGAATGAGGAGGCCTTACCTCTCTGCCTGACTGGCTGCTTGTGGAAGTGGCCTTGGAATGAGGAGGCCTTACCTCTCTGCCTGACTGGCTGCTTGTGGAAGTGGCCTTGGAATGAGGAGGCCTTACCTCTCTGCCTGACTGGCTGCTTGTGTACACATCAACAGATATACGTGGCAGACCTGGGATCTAGGATCTGTTAACAGACACTGGGATCTGTCTGTATGTGTCTGAATGAATGTGTAAGGGTGTTTGTGTGTACTGTGTAAGGTCTGTCTGTATGAGTGTGTGTAGGGGTCTGTCTGTGTACTGTGTAGGGTCTGTCTGTATGAGTGTGTGTAGGGGTCTGTGTGTGTACTGTGTAGGGTCTGTCTGTATGAATGTGTGTAGGGGTCTGTGTGTGTACTGTGTAGGGTCTGTCTGTATGAATGTGTGTAGGGGTCTGTATGTGTACTGTATAGGGTCTGTCTGTTGATTTGATTGATTAGCTAGCTAACATTAACCTCTCAACATTCTGTGGGGTCTGTGTGTGTACTGTGTAGGGTCTGCCTGTATGAGTGTATAGGGGTCTGTGTGTGTACTGTGTAGGGTCTGCCTGTATGAGTGTATAGGGGTCTGTGTGTGTACTGTGTAGGGTCTGCCTGTATGAGTGTATAGAGGAGTATAGAGTTGTACAGTTTTTTTTTTTTGGTGGTTGTAAATGTTATCAACTTGCTTTTTTTGTTGGTTGAGGAACACAAGTGCACCCAAGTCACTGCAAATGCTTCACTGTAGTAGGTCAATGTTGATGATGATAACTGATGTAACCCTCATCCACTTAGTGAAGCAATGCATTCACCTGCTTTTGTGTTCAGAAGTATAGTATGCTTGTATGTATGTTTATATTATTTGAGAATTACTTTGAGAGATTAGCAAAAAAAATTCAATTTGGCCCCATACTCCAGCATTTTGGATTTGAGATTTTATACATTTCACTTGGAAGGCCATTTTGTAGTTGCAAATGACAGTTGTACACATTCCACATTCACAAGTCATTTTACAATTCTGTTTATATGAAACCATGTTTTAAAGAATGAATCAGCTGTGTTTCTAATGGTTGTTAAGAACAATATCTTTGTTTTGTGATTTGTGTAGGGTCTGTCTGTATGAGTTTATAGAGGTCTGTGTGTGTACTGTATAGGATCTGTCTGTATGAGTGTATAGGGGTCTGTGTGTGTACCCTGTAGGGTCTGTCTGTATGAGTGTGTGTAGGGGTCTGTGTGTGTACTGTGTAGGGTCTGTCTGTATGAGTTTATAGAGGTCTGTGTGTGTACTGTATAGGATCTGTCTGTATGAATGTGTGTAGGGGTGTTTTTGTGTACTGTGTAGGGTCTGTCTGTATGAGTGTGTGTAAGGGTGTTTGTGTATACTGTATAGGGTCTGTCTTTATGAGTGTATAGGGGTCTGTGTGTGTACTGTATAGGGTCTGTCTGTATGAGTGTATAGGGGTCTGTGTGTGTACAGTATAGGGTCTGTCTGTATGAGTGTATAGGGGTCTGTGTGTGTACTGTGTAGGGTCTGCCTGTATGAATGTGCATTGGATACTTTGTTTGTTTGTTTGTCTGTTCATCTTTATGGTTATGCAAACCCATCAGTGTAATGAGGCTTTCATGCATGCTCTCTCTTTCAATCTTTCTCTCTCATCCCTCCATCCCTCTCTCCCTAATAAATAAGACGGAGGGATGAGAAACATCAAGCGATATCAAAGGGACACCCTGTTTACCTCTCCAGTCTTCTGTCCTTATTGTGTTCCAGCGTTTCAGAGACATTACCTGTCTGAACACACACTGTTTCATGTCAGCCATCAATGCCAACCGGTGAATGCAAAACCTGTGTGTGTGTGTTGTTGTTCCATTAGGCACATCAATGGACAAGTCAGTGTCTCAAGTAGCTTTTTCTCTACCTATCGCTCTTCTCTCTCATCTCAACCCTTATTGTAAATCATAAGCTCAGGGACGTTTCTAGCATTTTAGGGGCCCCCTAGAGGCCGGTTATGTCCCTTATGCCTAGAAACTGCACTGCATAAGTCTATTGTCACTTGAGGCTGTAAAAAGTATCTCCCTGTCCTAAAATCAACACTCCAAAGTAATTTTGTCTCTTGTGTGAGTCGTTGATTTGACTGTTTTTGTTTCTTCTTAGTTTGATACACTTAGCTATGGTTTTAGTTTTTCATTTATCTCTGTACATTTCAGTGCCCTCCAGAAGTGAGTATGGGATGTTAAATCTCTACACAGAAACAAGCCTCCTCCATCGGGTTAAAAGACAGGCAAGGCAGGGTGACAATGAATGAGTGCGTGGACAAGGTCAGGGCAGGGTCAGGGGAAACAGGTGAGTGTTGGAGCATGGTAGAGGAGACAGGGGTGAGTGAGAGGAGATCAAAGCTGGCCTTTATACAAGCTGTTTGGGTGGAGGGCATGTGGATGAGTATGGTGTGTGTGTGTCAGCAGTAGTGTGCGTGTGTGTGTGTCTTTGTGTCAGGAGTGTGTGTGTCAGTAGTGTGTGATAAAGTGAGTTGTCCTTTATTCCTCAGAAGGCCTGCAGCTGAAGGTTTTCATCAATCTCCCTCTCCCTCATCCTCCCCTTTCCGCCCTCTGTTCTCTTTAGTCCTCTATTCCTCTCCATTCATCCATCGCTCTCTCTCTCTCTCTCTTTCAGTATTCTCCTCATTTTCCCCTTCATTTCCCATTCTCCATCTACATCTCTGATCTCCAGTTGTTGCCGTCTGTCTCTCAGACCTTCAGACCCTGTCTCTCGGACCCTGTCTCTCAGACCCTCAGAACCTGTCTCTCAGACTCTGTCTCTCAGACTGTCTCTCAGACCCTGTCTCTTAGACCCTGTCTCTCGGACCCTGTCTCTCAGACCCTCAGACCCTGACTCTAAGTCCCTGTCTCTCAGACCCTGTCTCAAAGACCATGTCTCTTAGACCCTGTCTCTCAGACCCTCAGACCATGTCTCTTAGACCCTGTCTCTCAGACCCTCAGACCCTGTCTCTCAGACCCTGCCTCTTAGACGCTGTCTCTCAGACCCAGTCTCTATGTCTTTCAGACCCTGTCTCTCAGACCCTGTCTCTCTGTCTCTCAGACCCTGTCTCTCTGTCTCTCAGACCCTGTCTCTCAGACCCTCAGACCCTGTCTCTCAGACCATGTCTCTCAGACCCTGTCTCTCTGTCTCTCAGACCCTGTCTCTCCGTCTCTCAGACCCTGTCTCTTAGTCCCTGTCTCTCAGACCCTGTCTCTCAGACCTTCAGACCCTGTCTCTCAGACCCTGTCTCTTAGACCCTGTCTTTCAGACCCTCAGACCCTGTCCCTCAGACCCTGTCTCTAAGACCCTGTCTCCCAGACCCTCAGACTCTGTCTCTCAGACCCTGTCTCTCAGACTCTATCTCTCAGACTCTGTCTCTCAGACCCTAAGACCCTGTCTCTCAGACCCTGTCTCTCAGACTCTAAGACCCAGTCTCTCAGACCCTCTCTCAGACCCTGACTCTTAGACTCTGTCTCTTAGACCCCGTCTCTAAGACGCTGTCTCTCAGACTCTGTCTCTCAGACCCTGTCTCTCAGACTCTGTCTCTCAGACCCTGTCTCGTAGACCCTGTCTCTCAGACTCTGTCTATCAGACCCTGCCTCTTAGACCCTGTCTCTCAGACCCTCAGACCCTGTCTCTCAGACCCTGTCTCTCAGACCTTGTCTCTCCGACCCTGTCCCTTAGACTCTGTCTCTTAGACCCTGTCTCTCTGTCTCTCAGACCCTGTCTCTCAGACCCTGTCTCTCAGACCCTCAGACCCTGTCTCTCAGTCCCTGTCTCTCAGACCCTGTCTCTCAGACCCTGTCTCTCTGTCTCTCAGACCCTGTCTCTCAGACCCTCAAACCCTGTCTCTCAGTCCCTGTCTCTCAGACCCTGTCTCTCAGACCTTCAGACCCTGTCTCTCAGACCTTGTCTCTTAGACCCTGTCTCTCAGACCCTCAGACCCTGTCCCTCAGACACTGTCTCTAAGACCCTGTCTCCCAGACCCTAAGACCCTGTCTCTCAGACCCTGTCTCTCAGACCCTGTTTCTCAGACCCTGTCTCTCAGACCCTGTCTCTTAGACTCTGTCTCTTAGACCCCGTCTCTTAGACCCTGTCTCTTAGACTCTGTCTCAATGACTCTGTCTCTCAGACCCTGTCTCTCAGACCCTGTCTCTCAGACCCTGTCTCTTAGACTCTGTCTCTTAGACCCCGTCTCTTAGACCCTGTCTCTTAGACTCAGTCTCTCAGACTCTGTCTCTCATACCCTCAGACTCTCAGACCCTGTCTCTTAGACTCTGTCTCTCAGTCCCTGTCTCTCAGACCCTGTCTCTTAGACAATGTCTCTCAGACCCTGTCTCTTAGACCCTGTCTCTCAGACCCTGTCTCTTAGACCATGTCTCTCAGTCCCTGTCTCTCAGACCCTGTCTCTCAGACCCTCAGACTCTGTGTCTCAGACCCTCAGACTCTGTCTCTCAGACCCTCAGACTCTGTCTCTCAGACCCTCAGACTCTGTCTCTCAGACCCTGTCTCTCAGACCCTCAGACTCTGTCTCTCAGACCCTGTCTCTCAGACCCTCAGACTCTGTCTCTTAGACCCTGTCTCTCGGACCCTCAGACCCTGTCACTCAGACCCTGTCTCTTAGACCCTGTCTCTCAGACCCTCAGACCATGTCCCTCAGACACTGTCTCTCAGAACCTGTCTCCCAGACCCCCAGACCATGTCTCTCAGACTCTGTCTCTCAGACCCTGTCTCTCAGACTCTATCTCTCAGACTCTGTCTCTCAGACCCTGTCTCTCAGACCCTGTTTCTCAGACCCTCAGACCCTGTCTCTCAGACTCTGTCTCTCAGACCCTGTCTCTAAGACCCTGTTTCTCAGACCCTCAGACCCTGTCTCTCAGACTCTGTCTCTCAGACCCTGTCTCTCAGACCCTGTCTCTCAGACCCTCAGACCCTGTCTCTCAGATCCTGTCTCTCAGACTCTGTCTCTCAGACTCTCTCTCTTAGACCCTGTCTCTCAGACCCTGTCTCTCAGACTCTGTCTCTCATACCCTCAGACTCTCAGACCCTGTCTCTTAGACTCTGTCTCTCAGTCCCTGTCTCTCAGACCCTGTCTCTTAGACAATGTCTCTCAGACCATGTCTCTTAGACCCTGTCTCTCAGACCCTGTCTCTTAGACCATGTCTCTCAGTCCCTGTCTCTCAGACCCTGTCTCTCAGACCCTCAGACTCTGTGTCTCAGACCCTCAGACTCTGTCTCTCAGACCCTCAGACCCTGTCTATCAGACCCTCAGACTCTGTCTCTCAGACCCTGTCTCTCAGACCCTCAGACTCTGTCTCTCAGACCCTGTCTCTCAGACCCTCAGACTCTGTCTCTCAGACCCTGTCTCTCAGACCCTCAGACTCTGTCTCTCAGACCCTGTCTCTCAGACCCTGTCTATCAGACCCTCAGACTCTGTTTCTCAGACCTTGTCTCTCAGACCCTCAGACTCTGTCTCTCAGACCCTGTCTCTCAGACCCTCAGACTCTGTCTCTCAGACCCTGTCTCTCAGACCCTCAGACTCTGTCTCTTAGACCCTGTCTCTCAGACCCTCAGACTCTGTCTCTTAGACCCTGTCTCTCAGACCCTGTCTCCTTTTCTAGTGGATCTGTTCATCGTCCCCTTCCTTTGTCCTCTTTCCCTCTTTCCCCCCTCTCTCTTGTACTACTCCCTATCAGCCTATCTCTCTTTCCTCTCTCTCCCTCTCTCTCTGTATTTCTTCCCCTCTTCATTCTCTCTCTCATTATCTATGTGATCAGTATAACTATATGGACCTGTGGTCACAGAATTGATTCATGGTTGCTTTTACAGCAGGTGTGTTTGCCTATTTAACCATTACTGTACCAGGTAAATTGACTGAGAACACATTCTCATTTGCAGCAACAACCTGGGGAATAGTTACAGGGGAGAGGAGGGGGGATGAATGAGCCATTTGGAAGCTGGGGATGATTAGGTGGCCATGATGTATGAGGGACAGATTTGTAATTTAGCCAGGACAACAAGGTTAACACCCCTACTCTTACAGTAAGTGCAATTGGATCTTTAGTGACCACGGAGAGTCAGGACACCTGTTTAACGTCCTGTCCAAGAGACGGCACCCTACGAAGGACAATGTCCCCAATCACTGCCCTGGGGTATTGGGATATTTGTTTTAGACCAGAGGAAAGAGTGCCTCCTACTGGCCTTCTAACACCAGCAGTCTCCAATCCAGGACCAACCAGGACCAACCCTGCTTAGCTTCAGAGACAAGCCAGCAGTGGGATTCAGCGTGGTATGCTAAGGGAAAAACAACCACCTGTCAAGGAGAAGCTCTCCTTCTGTCACGCCCTGACCGTAGATTGCTTTGTATGTTTCTATTTTTTGTTTGGTCAGGGTGTGATGTGGGTGGGCATTCTATGTTTGTATGTCTAGGTTTTGTATTTCTATGTTTTGGCCGGGTATGGTTCTCAATCAGGGACAGCTGTCTTTCGTTGTCTCTGATTGAGAACCATACTTAGGTAACCTGTTTCCCCACTGTTGTGGGTGGTTATTTTCTGTTTAGTGTTGGTTGCACCTTGCAGAACTGTTTCGGCTATTCTTTTGTTATTTTGTATTCAGTGTTCAGTCAGTATATTAAAGATGAACACGTACCCCGCTGCATTTTGGTCTGACGATTCCTCTTCTTCTTCCGATGAATGCCGTGACACCTTCTCAAATCTTAATTTCCTTATGGACTTTTTACAGACCCCACTCTGTCAGCTCCAATGGCCCTTGTAAAGAATAACCCAAATAACATCTAGTAAATGTTCGCCCCATATGCCAAGTGTCTTACAAATTCAGTTTTATGAGTGTGTTTTTGCTCGGTCCTGGATCTTCATGTGGGTTTCCTTTGAGAAAATCCACATTTCCATCACAGTAAAAGTTAACATTTTCCTCAGCAGAGGTGATATTGCCCTCAACATTGCCCTCTAAGCACATGGGATGTAATGTATGTGTAATGCCTTGACAGAGATGCCTTGTAATATACAGCCTAGAGAGTCTGTAGCTGGCCTGTAGCTGCTCTGTAGCTGGTCTATAGCTGGCCTGTAGCCGGTCTGTAGCTGGTCTATAGCTGGCCTGTAGCCGGTCTGTAGCTGCTCTGTAGCTGGCCTGTAGCTGGCCTGTAGCTGCTCTGTAGCTGGTCTGTAGTTGGTCTGTAGCTGGCCTGTAGCTGGTCTGTAGCTGCTCTGTAGCTAGTCTGTAGCTAGTCTGTATCTGGTCTGTAGCTGCTCTGTAGCTAGTCGGTAGCTGGTCTGTAGCTGGTCTGTATCTGGTCTGTAGCTGGTCTGTATCTGGTCTGTATCTGGTCTGTAGCTAGTCTGTATCTGGTCTGTGGCTGCTCTGTAGCTAGTCTGTAGCTGGTCTGTAGCTGCTCTGTATCTGGTTTGTAGCTGGTCTGTAGCTAGTCTGTAGCTGCTCTGTAGCTGGTCTGTAGCTGGTCTGTAGCTGGTCTGTAGCTAGTCTGTATCTGGCCTGTATCTGGTCTGTAGCTGCTCTGTAGCTGGTCTGTAGCTGATCTGTAGGTGGTCTGTATCTGGACTGCAGCTGGTCTGTATCTGGTCTGTAGCTGGTATGGAACTGCTCTGTAGCTAGTCTGTAGCTAGTCTGTAGCTGGCCTGTATCTGGTATGTAGCTGGTATGGAACTGCTCTGTAGCTAGTCTGTAGCTGGTCTGTAGCTGGTCTGTAGCTGGTCTGTATGTGGTCTGTAAATGGCCTGTAGCTGGACTGTAGCTGTCTGGAAGCTGGCCGGTAGCTGGTCTGTAGCTGGTCTGTAGCTGGCCTGTATCTGGTATGTAGCTGGTATGGAACTGCTCTCTAGCTAGTCTGTAGCTGGTCTGTATCTGTTCTGTAGCTGGTCTGTATGTGGTCTGTAAATGGCCTGTAGCTGGACTGTAGCTGGCTGGAAGCTGGCCGGTAGCTGGTCTGTAGCTGGTCTGTAGTTGGCCTGTAGCTGGCCTGTAGCTGGTCTGTAGCTGGCCTGTAGCTTGTCTGTATCTGGTCTGTAGCTGGTCTGTAGCTAGTCTGTATCTGGACTGCAGCTGGCCTGTATCTGGTCTGTAGCTGGTATGGAACTGCTCTGTAGCTAGTCTGTAGCTGGTCTGTAGCTGGTCTTTATCTGGTCTGTAGCTGGCCTGTAGCTGGACTGTAGCTGGCTGGAAGCTGGCCGGTAGCTGGTCTGTAGTTGGCCTGTAGCTGGCCTGTAGCATGTCTGTAGCTGGCCTGTAGCTGGTCTGTATCTGGCTAGTATCTAGCCTGTAGCTGGCCGGTAGCTGGTCTCTATTTCCGTGCTGTGAGTTGACACACTGGACGACATGGTAATTAAACACACATTCTGATCTGTCCAGAGAGAGAGTGTGTGTGTGTGTGTGTGTGTGTGTGTGTGTGTGTGTGTGTGTGTGTGTGTGTGTGTGTGTGTGTGTTGGGGAAGGGTTTGTGTGTGTCCTTGTGTCTGTCTGCGTCTCTCATCTACAAATGCGTGAACACACACACACACACACACACACACACCCAGACCAGACACGTTGGCGATATTAAAATCCCAGCATAATCTAACGGCAGTGAATAGAGAAAGTGGCCCGCTGGTCCCATGTGGTTCGGTTGATAGAGTTGTGGGTTTGATTCCCACGGGGGACCAGGACAAACAAAATATGAAAATGTATGCACTCACTATTGTAAGGTGCTAAATGACTAACATGTAAAAATTGTAAATGTTTATTGCATGTCAGAAGCAGACTGCTGAGGGAACGTTACAAGGGCGATCAGAGCTGTTTATCATCAGCCTGTCTGGGTAAGGTAAGAGAGAGGACAGGAGGCAGGGGGGAGGGTTTTGGAGAGGAAGTGTTTTTTGGGAGATGTGAGGCTTTAGTTTTCCCTAGAGTCTTTCTGTAGCTCTGAGAATTCTCTGCCCTTGTAGCACTGACAGACACAGCACAGTTACAGCAGTGTGGATAGTCCAAAACACTCACTGACAAACAGTCCAGTTACAGCAGTGTGGATAGTCCAGAACACTCACTGACAAACAGTCCAGTTACAGAAGTGTGGATAGTCCAAAACTCTCACTGACAGACACAGTCCAGTAACAGCAGTGTGGATAGTCCAAAACACTCACTGACAGACAGTCCAGTAACAGTAGTGTGGATAGTCCAAAACACTCACTGACAGACAGTCCAGTAACAGTAGTGTGGATAGTCCAGAACACTCACTGACAGACAGTCCAGTAACAGCAGTGTGGAAAGTCCAAAACACTCACTGACAGACACAGTCCAGTTACAGCAGTGTGGATAGTCCAAAACACTCACTGACAGACACAGTCCAGTAACAGTAGTGTGGAAAGTCCAAAACACTCACTGACAGACAGTCCAGTAACAGCAGTGTGGATAGTCCAGAACACTCACTGACAGACACAGTCCAGTAACAGCAGTGTGGATAGTCCAGAACACTCACTGACAGACAGTCCAGTAACAGTAGTGTGGAAAGTCCAAAACACTCACTGACAGACAGTCCAGTAACAGTAGTGTGGAAAGTCCAAAACACTCACTGACAGACAGTCCAGTAACAGCAGTGTGGATAGTCCAGAACACTCACTGACAGACAGTCCAGTAACAGTAGTGTGGAAAGTCCAAAACACTCACTGACAGACACAGTCCAGTAACAGCAGTGTGGATAGTCCAGAACACTCACTGACAGACAGTCCAGTAACAGTAGTGTGGAAAGTCCAAAACACTCACTGACAGACAGTCCAGTAACAGCAGTGTGGATAGTCCAAAACACTCACTGACGGACACAGTCCAGTAACAGCAGTGTGGATAGTCCAGAACACTCACTGACAGACACAGTCGAGTAACAGTAGTGTGGATAGTCCAAAACTCTCACTGACAGACACAGTCCAGTAACAGCAGTGTGGATAGTCCAGAACACTCACTGACAGACAGTCCAGTAACAGCAGTGTGGATAGTCCAAAACACTCACTGACAGACACAGTCCAGTAACAGCAGTGTGGATAGTCCAAAACACTCACTGACAGACACAGTCCAGTAACAGTAGTGTGGATAGTCCAAAACACTCACTGACAGACACAGTCCAGTAACAGTAGTGTGGATAGTCCAAAACACTCACTGACAGACACAGTCCAGTAACAGTAGTGTGGATAGTCCAGAACACTCACTGACAGACACAGTCCAGTAACAGCAGTGTGGATAGTCCAAAACACTCACTGACAGACAGTCCAGTAACAGCAGTGTGGATAGTCCAAAACACTCACTGACAGACACAGTCCAGTAACAGCAGTGTGGATAGTCCAAAACACTCACTGACAGACAGTCCAGTAACAGCAGTGTGGATAGTCCAAAACACTCACTGACAGACACAGTCCAGTAACAGCAGTGTGGATAGTCCAAAACACTCACTGACAGACACAGTCCAGTAACAGTAGTGTGGATAGTCCAAAACACTCACTGACAGACACAGTCCAGTAACAGTAGTGTGGATAGTCCAAAACACTCACTGACAGACACAGTCCAGTAACAGCAGTGTGGATAGTCCAAAACACTCACTGACGGACACAGTCCAGTAACAGCAGTGTGGATAGTCCAGAACACTCACTGACAGACAGTCCAGTAACAGCAGTGTGGATAGTCCAAAACACTCACTGACAGACACAGTCCAGTAACAGCAGTGTGGATAGTCCAAAACACTCACTGACAGACACAGTCCAGTAACAGCAGTGTGGAAAGTCCAAAACACTCACTGACAGACAGTCCAGTAACAGCAGTGTGGATAGTCCAAAACACTCACTGACAGACACAGTCCAGTAACAGCAGTGTGGATAGTCCAAAACTCTCACTGACAGACACAGTCCAGTAACAGCAGTGTGGATAGTCCAAAACACTCACTGACAGACAGTCCAGTAACAGCAGTGTGGATAGTCCAAAACACTCACTGACAGACAGTCCAGTAACAGCAGTGTGGATAGTCCAAAACACTCACTGACAGACACAGTCCAGTAACAGCAGTGTGGAAAGTCCAAAACACTCACTGACAGACAGTCCAGTAACAGCAGTGTGGATAGTCCAAAACACTCACTGACGGACACAGTCCAGTAACAGCAGTGTGGATAGTCCAAAACTCTCACTGACAGACAGTCCAGTAACAGTAGTGTGGATAGTCCAAAACACTCACTGACGGACACAGTCCAGTAACAGCAGTGTGGATAGTCCAGAACACTCACTGACAGACACAGTCCAGTAACAGTAGTGTGGATAGTCCAAAACACTCACTGACAGACAGTCCAGTAACAGCAGTGTGGATAGTCCAAAACACTCACTGACAGACACAGTCCAGTAACAGCAGTGTGGATAGTCCAAAACACTCACTGACAGACACAGTCCAGTAACAGCAGTGTGGAAAGTCCAAAACACTCACTGACAGACAGTCCAGTAACAGCAGTGTGGAAAGTCCAAAACACTCACTGACAGACACAGTCCAGTAACAGCAGTGTGGATAGTCCAAAACACTCACTGACAGACAGTCCAGTAACAGTAGTGTGGATAGTCCAAAACTCTCACTGACAGACACAGTCCAGTAACAGCAGTGTGGATAGTCCAGAACACTCACTGACAGACAGTCCAGTAACAGCAGTGTGGATAGTCCAAAACTCTCACTGACAGACACAGTCCAGTAACAGCAGTGTGGATAGTCCAAAACACTCACTGACAGACACAGTCCAGTAACAGTAGTGTGGATAGTCCAAAACTCTCACTGACAGACAGTCCAGTAACAGTAGATTGCAATTGCGTAAAGATGTTTGTATGTACACCATCTGTTTATGAAGACTGACATTTTGTTCAGATATTTTCTGTATATATACAGTATGTATGTGTGTGTATATTTTGGGCTAATGGAAAGATGTAGCGGGAGCTCAACTAACGTGAGTCGAGGTGCAACCAATGCTTTTTAACATTTATGTTTGGGGATTACAATGTTACAATGACTTTATCTCTTCATCTTTGTCTTTCTCTCTCTCCTTATCGCTCTCTTTCTGTCCCTCTCTCTCTATCGCTCTCCCCATCGCTCTCCCTCTCTCCCTATCACTCTATCTCTCTCTCTCCCTATCACTCTCCCTCTCTCTCTCTCCCTATCACTCTCCCTCTCTCTCTCTCCCTATCACTCTCCCTCTCTCTCCCTATCACTCTCCCTCTCTCTCTCCCTATCACTCTCTCTCTCTCTCCCTATCACTCTCCCTCTCCCTATCACTCTCCCTCTCTCCCTATCACTCTCCCTCTCTCTCTCTCCCTATCGCTCACCCTCTCTCCATCACTCTATCGCTCACCTTGTGTACTGTCACCTGATCTAGCCTCGCACACATCCTGCAGGGCTTCACGTGTTGGCCATTGTTAACCTGTCAATCATTCATTAGCTGTCAATCACAGTCCTCCACTTTTCCCTCTGCCTCTCTGCAACTCCCTCCAACCATTTAACAGTTCCCCTTCTATTAATAAGACTTTTACTGTCATAACTGGTGTTGTTCAATTTCATGCTCTTTCTTCTCGATAATCAATCTGCACAACATGCAAATTAGTTATTATTATTTGCCTCAGATTCAATTGTCTTAGAATTCAATAATGTAATAAGTTTCTGTTTAGTAATGGAGGCGATGAAGTGTAAGAGCAGTGTGTACACGTGTGTCTCACTTTCTCTCTCCTCCCTCTCACTCTCTCTCTTCTCTCTCTCACTCTCTCTCGCTCTCTCTCCCTCTTGCTCTCGCTCTCATTTCTCTCTCCTCTCTCTTTCTCTCCCTCCCCCTCTCTCTCTCTCTCCCCCATCTCTCTCTCCCTCTCCCTCTCTCTCTCTCCCCCATCTCTCTCTCCCTCTCCCTCTCTCTCTCTCCCTCTCTCCTCTCTTTCTCTCCCAATATCTCCGTCTCTCTCTCGCTCTCTCCTCCTCTCTCTCCCCCTCTCTCTCCTCTCTTTCTCTCTGTGTGTGTGTGTGTGTGTTGTTAGGAAGAAAACAGGACCTTTGTAAGGGTTTTCCTCCTCCTCTTCGTCTGAGGAGGAGAAGCGAGAGTTGATCGGAGGACCAATGCGCAGCGTGGTAAGTGTCCATGTTTGTTTATTTAAAAACATAAACTGAACACTATGAATACAAAAACAATAAACGTGAACAAACCGAAACAGTACCGTGTGGCGACAAACACAGACACGGAAACAATCACCCACAAAACAACAGTGAAACCCAGGCTACCTAAGTATGATTCTCAATCAGAGACAACTAACGACACCTGCCTCTGATTGAGAACCATACTAGGCCGAACACAGAAATCCAACCTAGAAACACAAAACATAGAATGCCCACCCAACTCACGTCCTGACCAACTAAAACAAACAAATAACACAAGAAGTAGGGTCAGAACGTGACAACCTGTGCTTCAGTGGACCGTGGTGGTCAATGAAGCTCTAATTAAATCCCACAATAATTACTCTTGATAAAAACATATCAAAGAACACAAACACACACACACATACACACACACATACACACACACATACACACACACATATTTTCTCTCTGGCCTTTGCCGCTCTTGCGTAAACATTTCATTAAAAAGCAGATCTTAAATGTCGTTAAATGACATTGGCGGACCCAGTATTTATGATCAGAGCTATGAATTATCCTGATAACACAACACCAATAAATCACACTTTCAATTATAAGCAATGACAACATTTTGAAAATAAGGTTTAATCTCCTAAATGCCTTTGTATTTTTTATGACTTTTTTCCTCCCCTCCCTCCCTCCCTCCCTCCCTCCCTCCCTCCCTCCCTCCCTCCCTCCCTCCCTCCCTCCCTCCCTCCGTCCGTCTGTCCGTCTGTCTGTCTGTCTGTCTGTCTGTCTATCTGAGAGCTTACACAATAAGGCATCTGACATCCTCTATGTGACTGTGGTGCTGTGGAGAAGACTTGATGGGGAGAGAAAGACACTGGGGATGAGTAACTATGAGGTCTTTGACACATGAGGTCTTAGGTTGTCAGCAGGCATAGACTCTCTCCAAGATCCTGAGCAGCCCCTGGTTCACACAGAGTTGTTTATCAACGTCCTGACTAACAGACTCTACAAACCCTCCATTGTCTTATTGGCTAAATAAGGATGGAGCAAAGGAGGCTGGGATGGGGCATCCTCCCGCTGAGGTTCTTTTTACCAAGCTCTCCCCTCCGTTCTCCCTCCTTTCTCCCTCTCTCTCTGATTCCCCCCATACAAAGGCAGAGGGGAAGTCCTTAGGCAAACAGATTTTGAGCCCAGGGACAGAAGGCCCTGGCCTCAAAATGGCCACTGTATTGAAAGGAACACTAAAAGATAGGGAGAGAGAAGAGAGACGAGAATTGAGAGAAGGTTCAGTTACAGTTCATATGAGGAAATCCGTCAATTGAAATAAATTCATTAGGCCCTAATCTATGGATTTCACCTGACTGGGAATACAGATACGCATCTGTTGCACCTTTATAGGTGGGCCTCACAATGGGCCTCAGGATCTCGTCACAGTATTTTTGTGCATTCAAATGGCCATGGAGGAAATGCAATTGTGTTTATAGTCCGTAGCTTATGCCTGCACATACCATAACAAACCGCTACCATGGGCACTCTGTTCACAACATTGACGTCAGCAAACCGCACTGCTGTTGTGATGCTGGTTGGATGTACTGCCAAATTCTCTTAAACGACGTTGGATGCGGCATATGGTAGAGAAATATTAACATCTCTGGCAAAAGCTCTGATAGACATTCCTGCAGTCAGCATGCCAATTGCACGCTCCCACAAAACATGAAACATCTGCGACATTGTGTTGTGTGACAAAACTGCACAGTTTAGAGTGGCCTGTTATTGTCCCCAGCATAAGGTGCACCTGTGTAATGATCATGCTGTTTAATCAACTTCTTGATATGCCACACCTGTCAGGTGGATGGATTATCATGATCTGCTCTGACTAGAACAGTGTCCTAACTAGATAAGATAACAGTCTGTCCTGACTAGAACAGTGTCCTAACTAGATTAGAGAACAGTCTGCAGCTACTATGACTAGAACACTGTCCTAACTAGATTAGAGAACAGTCTGCTCTGACTAGGACAGTGTCCTAACTAGATTAGAGAACAGTCTGCTCTGACTAGGACAGTGTCCTAACTAGATAAGATAACAGTCTGTCCTGACTAGAACAGTGTCCTAACTAGATTAGAGAACAGTCTGCAGCTACTATGACTAGAACAGTGTCCTAACTAGATTAGAGAACAGTCTGCTCTGACTAGAACAGTGTCCTAACTAGATTAGAGAACAGTCTGCTCTGACTAGGAGAGTGTCCTAACTAGATAAGAGAACAGTCTGCAACTGACTAGAACAGTGTCCTAACTAGATAAGAGAACAGTCTGCTCTGACTAGAACACTGTCCCAACTAGATTAGAGAACAGTCTGCAGCTGACTAGAACAGTGTCCTAACTAGATAACATAACAGTCTGCTCTGATTAGGATAGTGTCCTAACTAGATAAGAGAACAGTCTGATCTGACTAGAACATTGTCCCAACTAGATTAGAGAACAGTCTGCAGCTGACTAGAACAGTGTCCTAACTAGATAACATAACAGTCTGCTCTGATTAGGATAGTGTCCTAACTAGATAAGAGAACAGTCTGCTCTGACTAGAACATTGTCCCAACTAGATTAGAGAACAGTCTGCTCTGACTAGGACATTGTCCCAACTAGATTAGAGAACAGTCTGCTCTGACTAGGACATTGCCCTAACTAGATAACATAACAGTCTGCTCTGACTAGGACATTGTCCCAACTAGATTAGAGAACAGTCTGCAGCTGACTAGAACAGTGTCCTAACTAGATAACATAACAGTCTGCTCTGATTAGGATAGTGTCCTAACTAGATAAGAGAACAGTCTGCTCTGACTAGAACATTGTCCCAACTAGATTAGAGAACAGTCTGCAGCTGACTAGAACAGTGTCCTAACTAGATTAGATAACAGTCTGCTCTGACTAGGACATTGTCCCAACTAGATTAGAGAACAGTCTGCTCTGACTAGGACAGTGCCCTAACTAGATTAGATAACAGTCTGCTCTGACTAGAACATTGTCCCAACTAGATTAGAGAACAGTCTGCTCTGACTAGAACAGTGTCCTAACTAGATAAGAGAACAGTCTGCTCTGACTAGAACATTGCCCCAACTAGATTAGAGAACAGTCTGCTCTGACTAGGACAGTGTCCTAACTAGATAACATAACAGTCTGCTCTGATTAGGATAGTGTCCTAACTAGATAAGAGAACAGTCTGCTCTGACTAGAACATTGTCCCAACTAGATTAGAGAACAGTCTGCTCTGACTAGGACAGTGTCCTAACTAGATAACATAACAGTCTGCTCTGATTAGGATAGTGTCCTAACTAGATAAGAGAACAGTCTGCTCTGACTAGAACATTGTCCCAACTAGATTAGAGAACAGTCTGCTCTGACTAGGACATTGTCCCAACTAGATTAGAGAACAGTCTGCTCTGACTAGGACATTGTCCCAACTAGATTAGAGAACAGTCTGCTCTGACTAGGACATTGTCCCAACTAGATTAGAGAACAGTCTGCTCTGACTAGGACAGTGTCCTAACTAGATAACATAACAGTCTGCTCTGATTAGGATAGTGTCCTAACTAGATAAGAGAACAGTCTGCTCTGACTAGAACATTGTCCCAACTAGATTAGAGAACAGTCTGCTCTGACTAGGACATTGTCCCAACTAGATTAGAGAACAGTCTGCTCTGACTAGGACATTGTCCCAACTAGATTAGAGAACAGTCTGCTCTGACTAGGACATTGTCCCAACTAGATTAGAGAACAGTCTGCTCTGACTAGGACATTGTCCCAACTAGATTAGAGAACAGTCTGCTCTGACTAGGACAGTGTCCTAACTAGATAAGAGAACAGTCTGCTCTGACTAGGACAGTGTCCTAACTAGTTTAACATAACAGTCTGCTCTGACTAGGACAGTGTCCTAACTAGATTAGATAACAGTCTGCTCTGACTAGGACATTGTCCCAACTAGATTAGAGAACAGTCTGCTCTGACTAGAACATTGTCCCAACTAGATTAGAGAACAGTCTGCTCTGACTAGGACATTGTCCCAACTAGATTAGAGAACAGTCTGCTCTGACTAGGACAGTGTCCTAACTAGATAAGAGAACAGTCTGCTCTGACTAGGACAGTGTCCTAACTAGATAACATAACAGTCTGCTCTGACTAGGACAGTGCCCTAACTAGATTAGATAACAGTCTGCTCTGACTAGGACATTGTCCTAACTAGATTAGATAACAGTCTGCTCTGACTAGGACATTGTCCCAACTAGATTAGAGAACAGTCTGCTCTGACTAGGACATTGTCCCAACTAGATTAGAGAACAGTCTGCTCTGACTAGGACAGTGTCCTAACTAGATAACATAACAGTCTGCTCTGATTAGGATAGTGTCCTAACTAGATAAGAGAACAGTCTGCTCTGACTAGAACATTGTCCCAACTAGATTAGAGAACAGTCTGCTCTGACTAGGACATTGTCCCAACTAGATTAGAGAACAGTCTGCTCTGACTAGGACATTGTCCCAACTAGATTAGAGAACAGTCTGCTCTGACTAGGACATTGTCCCAACTAGATTAGAGAACAGTCTGCTCTGACTAGGACATTGTCCCAACTAGATTAGAGAACAGTCTGCTCTGACTAGGACAGTGTCCTAACTAGATAAGAGAACAGTCTGCTCTGACTAGGACAGTGTCCTAACTAGTTTAACATAACAGTCTGCTCTGACTAGGACAGTGTCCTAACTAGATTAGATAACAGTCTGCTCTGACTAGGACATTGTCCCAACTAGATTAGAGAACAGTCTGCTCTGACTAGAACATTGTCCCAACTAGATTAGAGAACAGTCTGCTCTGACTAGGACATTGTCCCAACTAGATTAGAGAACAGTCTGCTCTGACTAGGACAGTGTCCTAACTAGATAAGAGAACAGTCTGCTCTGACTAGGACAGTGTCCTAACTAGATAACATAACAGTCTGCTCTGACTAGGACAGTGCCCTAACTAGATTAGATAACAGTCTGCTCTGACTAGGACATTGTCCTAACTAGATTAGATAACAGTCTGCTCTGACTAGAACAGTGTCCTAACTAGATAACATAACAGTCTGCTCTGACTAGGACAGTGTCCTAACTAGATTAGATAACAGTCTGCTCTGACTAGGACAGTGTCCTAACTAGATTAGATAACAGTCTGCTCTGACTAGGACAGTGTCCTAACTAGATTAGATAACAGTCTGCTCTGACTAGGACAGTGTCCTAACTAGATAAGAGAACAGTCTGCTCTGACTAGGACAGTGTCCTAACTAGATTAGATAACAGTCTGCTCTGACTAGGACAGTGTCCTAACTAGATTAGATAACAGTCTGCTCTGACTAGGACAGTGTCCTAACTAGATTAGATAACAGTCTGCTCTGATTAGGAGAGTGTCCTAACTAGATTAGATAACAGTCTGCTCTGACTAGGACAGGTGTCCTAACTAGATAACATAACAGTCTGCTCTGACTAGGACAGTGTCCTAACTAGATTAGAGAACAGTCTGCAGCTACTATGACTAGAACACTGTCCTAACTAGATTAGAGAACAGTCTGCTCTGACTAGGACAGTGTCCTAACTAGATTAGATAACAGTCTGCTCTGACTAGGACAGTGTCCTAACTAGATAACATAACAGTCTGCAGCTGACTAGAACAGTGTCCTAACTAGATTAGAGAACAGTCTGCTCTGACTAGGACAGTGTCCTAACTAGATAAGAGAACAGTCTGCTCTGACTAGGACAGTGTCCTAACTAGATAAGAGAACAGTCTGCTCTGACTAGGAGAGTGTCCTAACTAGATAAGATAACAGTCTGCTCTGACTAGGACAGTGTCCTAACTAGATTAGAGAACAGTCTGCTCTGACTAGAACATTGTCCCAACTAGATTAGAGAACAGTCTGCTCTGACTAGGACAGTGTCCTAACTAGATAACATAACAGTCTGCTCTGATTAGGATAGTGTCCTAACTAGATAAGAGAACAGTCTGCTCTGACTAGAACATTGTCCCAACTAGATTAGAGAACAGTCTGCTCTGACTAGGACAGTGTCCTAACTAGATAACATAACAGTCTGCTCTGATTAGGATAGTGTCCTAACTAGATAAGAGAACAGTCTGCTCTGACTAGAACATTGTCCCAACTAGATTAGAGAACAGTCTGCTCTGACTAGGACATTGTCCCAACTAGATTAGAGAACAGTCTGCTCTGACTAGGACATTGTCCCAACTAGATTAGAGAACAGTCTGCTCTGACTAGGACAGTGTCCTAACTAGATTAGATAACAGTCTGCTCTGACTAGGACAGTGTCCTAACTAGATAAGAGAACAGTCTGCTCTGACTAGGACAGTGTCCTAACTAGATTAGATAACAGTCTGCTCTGACTAGGACAGTGTCCTAACTAGATTAGATAACAGTCTGCTCTAACTAGGACAGTGTCCTAACTAGATTAGATAACAGTCTGCTCTGATTAGGAGAGTGTCCTAACTAGATTAGATAACAGTCTGCTCTGACTAGGACAGGTGTCCTAACAAGATAACATAACAGTCTGCTCTGACTAGGACAGTGTCCTAACTAGATTAGAGAACAGTCTGCAGCTACTATGACTAGAACACTGTCCTAACTAGATTAGAGAACAGTCTGCTCTGACTAGGACAGTGTCCTAACTAGATTAGATAACAGTCTGCTCTGACTAGGACAGTGTCCTAACTAGATAACATAACAGTCTGCAGCTGACTAGAACAGTGTCCTAACTAGATTAGAGAACAGTCTGCTCTGACTAGGACAGTGTCCTAACTAGATAAGAGAACAGTCTGCTCTGACTAGGACAGTGTACTAACTAGATAAGAGAACAGTCTGCTCTGACTAGGAGAGTGTCCTAACTAGATAAGATAACAGTCTGCTCTGACTAGGACAGTGTCCTAACTAGATTAGAGAACAGTCTGCTCTGACTAGAACATTGTCCCAACTAGATTAGAGAACAGTCTGCTCTGACTAGGACAGTGTCCTAACTAGATAACATAACAGTCTGCTCTGATTAGGATAGTGTCCTAACTAGATAAGAGAACAGTCTGCTCTGACTAGAACATTGTCCCAACTAGATTAGAGAACAGTCTGCTCTGACTAGGACAGTGTCCTAACTAGATAACATAACAGTCTGCTCTGATTAGGATAGTGTCCTAACTAGATAAGAGAACAGTCTGCTCTGACTAGAACATTGTCCCAACTAGATTAGAGAACAGTCTGCTCTGACTAGGACATTGTCCCAACTAGATTAGAGAACAGTCTGCTCTGACTAGGACATTGTCCCAACTAGATTAGAGAACAGTCTGCTCTGACTAGGACATTGTCCCAACTAGATTAGAGAACAGTCTGCTCTGACTAGGACAGTGTCCTAACTAGATAACATAACAGTCTGCTCTGATTAGGATAGTGTCCTAACTAGATAAGAGAACAGTCTGCTCTGACTAGGACATTGTCCCAACTAGATTAGAGAACAGTCTGCTCTGACTAGGACAGTGTCCTAACTAGATAACATAACAGTCTGCTCTGATTAGGATAGTGTCCTAACTAGATAAGAGAACAGTCTGCTCTGACTAGAACATTGTCCCAACTAGATTAGAGAACAGTCTGCTCTGACTAGGACATTGTCCCAACTAGATTAGAGAACAGTCTGCTCTGACTAGGACATTGTCCCAACTAGATTAGAGAACAGTCTGCTCTGACTAGGACATTGTCCCAACTAGATTAGAGAACAGTCTGCTCTGACTAGGACAATGTCCCAACTAGATTAGAGAACAGTCTGCTCTGACTAGGACAGTGTCCTAACTAGATAAGAGAACAGTCTGCTCTGACTAGGACAGTGTCCTAACTAGATTAGATAACAGTCTGCTCTGACTAGGACAGTGTCCTAACTAGATTAGATAACAGTCTGCTCTGATTAGGAGAGTGTCCTAACTAGATTAGATAACAGTCTGCTCTGACTAGGACAGGTGTCCTAACTAGATAACATAACAGTCTGCTCTGACTAGGACAGTGTCCTAACTAGATTAGAGAACAGTCTGCAGCTACTATGACTAGAACACTGTCCTAACTAGATTAGAGAACAGTCTGCTCTGACTAGGACAGTGTCCTAACTAGATTAGATAACAGTCTGCTCTGACTAGGACAGTGTCCTAACTAGATAACATAACAGTCTGCAGCTGACTAGAACAGTGTCCTAACTAGATTAGAGAACAGTCTGCTCTGACTAGGACAGTGTCCTAACTAGATAAGAGAACAGTCTGCTCTGACTAGGACAGTGTCCTAACTAGATAAGAGAACAGTCTGCTCTGACTAGGAGAGTGTCCTAACTAGATAAGATAACAGTCTGCTCTGACTAGGACAGTGTCCTAACTAGATTAGAGAACAGTCTGCTCTGACTAGAACATTGTCCCAACTAGATTAGAGAACAGTCTGCTCTGACTAGGACAGTGTCCTAACTAGATAACATAACAGTCTGCTCTGATTAGGATAGTGTCCTAACTAGATAAGAGAACAGTCTGCTCTGACTAGAACATTGTCCCAACTAGATTAGAGAACAGTCTGCTCTGACTAGGACAGTGTCCTAACTAGATAACATAACAGTCTGCTCTGATTAGGATAGTGTCCTAACTAGATAAGAGAACAGTCTGCTCTGACTAGAACATTGTCCCAACTAGATTAGAGAACAGTCTGCTCTGACTAGGACATTGTCCCAACTAGATTAGAGAACAGTCTGCTCTGACTAGGACATTGTCCCAACTAGATTAGAGAACAGTCTGCTCTGACTAGGACATTGTCCCAACTAGATTAGAGAACAGTCTGCTCTGACTAGGACAGTGTCCTAACTAGATAACATAACAGTCTGCTCTGATTAGGATAGTGTCCTAACTAGATAAGAGAACAGTCTGCTCTGACTAGAACATTGTCCCAACTAGATTAGAGAACAGTCTGCTCTGACTAGGACATTGTCCCAACTAGATTAGAGAACAGTCTGCTCTGACTAGGACATTGTCCCAACTAGATTAGAGAACAGTCTGCTCTGACTAGGACATTGTCCCAACTAGATTAGAGAACAGTCTGCTCTGACTAGGACATTGTCCCAACTAGATTAGAGAACAGTCTGCTCTGACTAGGACAGTGTCCTAACTAGATAAGAGAACAGTCTGCTCTGACTAGGACAGTGTCCTAACTAGATAACATAACAGTCTGCTCTGACTAGGACAGTGTCCTAACTAGATTAGATAACAGTCTGCTCTGACTAGGACATTGTCCCAACTAGATTAGAGAACAGTCTGCTCTGAATAGGACAGTGTCCTAACTAGATAAGAGAACAGTCTGCTCTGACTAGGACAGTGTCCTAACTAGATAACATAACAGTCTGCTCTGACTAGGACAGTGCCCTAACTAGATTAGATAACAGTCTGCTCTGACTAGGACATTGTCCTAACTAGATTAGATAACAGTCTGCTCTGACTAGAACAGTGTCCTAACTAGATAACATAATAGTCTGCTCTGACTAGGACAGTGTCCTAACTAGATTAGATAACAGTCTGCTCTGACTAGGACAGTGTCCTAACTAGATTAGATAACAGTCTGCTCTGACTAGGACAGTGTCCTAACTAGATTAGATAACAGTCTGCTCTGACTAGGACAGTGTCCTAACTAGATAAGAGAACAGTCTGCTCTGACTAGGACAGTGTCCTAACTAGATTAGATAACAGTCTGCTCTGACTAGGACAGTGTCCTAACTAGATTAGATAACAGTCTGCTCTGACTAGGACAGTGTCCTAACTAGATTAGATAACTGTCTGCTCTGATTAGGAGAGTGTCCTAACTAGATTAGATAACAGTCTGCTCTGACTAGGACAGGTGTCCTAACTAGATAACATAACAGTCTGCTCTGACTAGGACAGTGTCCTAACTAGATTAGAGAACAGTCTGCAGCTACTATGACTAGAACACTGTCCTAACTAGATTAGAGAACAGTCTGCTCTGACTAGGACAGTGTCCTAACTAGATTAGATAACAGTCTGCTCTGACTAGGACAGTGTCCTAACTAGATAACATAACAGTCTGCAGCTGACTAGAACAGTGTCCTAACTAGATTAGAGAACAGTCTGCTCTGACTAGGACAGTGTCCTAACTAGATAAGAGAACAGTCTGCTCTGACTAGGACAGTGTCCTAACTAGATAAGAGAACAGTCTGCTCTGACTAGGAGAGTGTTCTAACTAGATAAGAGAACAGTCTGCTCTGACTAGAACATTGTCCCAACTAGATTAGAGAACAGTCTGCTCTGACTAGAACAGTGCCCTAACTAGATAAGAGAACAGTCTGCTCTGACTAGGACAGTGCCCTAACTCGATTAGATAACAGTCTGCTCTGACTAGGACATTGCCCCAACTAGATTAGAGAACAGTCTGCAGCTGACTAGAACAGTGCCCTAACTAGATAAGAGAACAGTCTGCTCTGACTAGAACAGTGTCCTAACTAGATAAGAGAACAGTCTGCTCTGACTAGGAGAGTGTTCTAACTAGATAAGAGAACAGTCTGCGCTGACTAGAACAGTGTCCTAACTAGATAACATAACAGTCTGCTCTGATTAGGATAGTGTCCTAACTAGATAAGAGAACAGTCTGCTCTGACTAGAACATTGTCCCAACTAGATTAGAGAACAGTCTGCTCTGACTAGGACAGTGCCCTAACTAGATAAGAGAACAGTCTGCTCTGACTAGAACATTGTCCCAACTAAATTAGAGAACAGTCTGCAGCTGACTAGAACAGTGTCCTAACTAGATAACATAACAGTCTGCTCTGATTAGGATAGTGTCCTAACTTTATAAGAGAACAGTCTGCTCTGACTAGAACATTGTCCCAACTAGATTAGAGAACAGTCTGCAGCTGACTAGAACAGTGTCCTAACTAGATAACATAACAGTCTGCTCTGATTAGGATAGTGTCCTAACTAGATAAGAGAACAGTCTGCTCTGACTAGAACATTGTCCCAACTAGATTAGAGAACAGTCTGCTCTGACTAGGACATTGTCCCAACTAGATTAGAGAACAGTCTGCTCTGACTAGGACATTGCCCTAACTAGATTAGATAACAGTCTGCTCTGACTAGAACATTGTCCCAACTAGATTAGAAAACAGTCTGCTCTTACTAGAACAGTGTCCTAACTAGATAAGAGAACAGTCTGCTCTGACTAGAACATTGTCCCAACTAGATTAGAGAACAGTCTGCTCTGACTAGGACAGTGTCCTAACTAGATAACATAACAGTCTGCTCTGATTAGGATAGTGTCCTAACTAGATAAGAGAACAGTCTGCTCTGACTAGAACATTGTCCCAACTAGATTAGAGAACAGTCTGCTCTGACTAGGACAGTGTCCTAACTAGATAACATAACAGTCTGCTCTGATTAGGATAGTGTCCTAACTAGATAAGAGAACAGTCTGCTCTGACTAGAACATTGTCCCAACTAGATTAGAGAACAGTCTGCTCTGACTAGGACATTGTCCCAACTAGATTAGAGAACAGTCTGCTCTGACTAGGACATTGTCCCAACTAGATTAGAGAACAGTCTGCTCTGACTAGGACATTGTCCCAACTAGATTAGAGAACAGTCTGCTCTGACTAGAACATTGTCCCAACTAGATTAGAGAACAGTCTGCTCTGACTAGGACATTGTCCCAACTAGATTAGAGAACAGTCTGCTCTGACTAGGACAGTGTCCTAACTAGATAAGAGAACAGTCTGCTCTGACTAGGACAGTGTCCTAACTAGATAACATAACAGTCTGCTCTGACTAGGACAGTGTACTAACTAGATTAGATAACAGTCTGCTCTGACTAGGACATTGTCCCAACTAGATTAGAGAACAGTCTGCTCTGACTAGGACATTGTCCCAACTAGATTAGAGAACAGTCTGCTCTGACTAGGACAGTGTCCTAACTAGATTAGAGAACAGTCTGCTCTGACTAGGACAGTGTCCTAACTAGATAACATAACAGTCTGCTCTGACTAGGACAGTGCCCTAACTAGATTAGATAACAGTCTGCTCTGACTAGGACATTGTCCTAACTAGATTAGATAACAGTCTGCTCTGACTAGAACAGTATCCTAACTAGATAACATAACAGTCTGCTCTGACTAGGACAGTGTCCTAACTAGATTAGATAACAGTCTGCTCTGACTAGGACAGTGTCCTAACTAGATTAGATAACAGTCTGCTCTGACTAGGACAGTGTCCTAACTAGATTAGATAACAGTCTGCTCTGACTAGGACAGTGTCCTAACTAGATAAGAGAACAGTCTGCTCTGACTAGGACAGTGTCCTAACTAGATTAGATAACAGTCTGCTCTGACTAGGACAGTGTCCTAACTAGATTAGATAACAGTCTGCTCTGACTAGGACAGTGTCCTAACTAGATTAGATAACAGTCTGCTCTGATTAGGAGAGTGTCCTAACTAGATTAGATAACAGTCTGCTCTGACTAGGACAGTGTCCTAACTAGATAACATAACAGTCTGCTCTGACTAGGACAGTGTCCTAACTAGATTAGAGAACAGTCTGCAGCTACTATGACTAGAACACTGTCCTAACTAGATTAGAGAACAGTCTGCTCTGACTAGGACAGTGTCCTAACTAGATTAGATAACAGTCTGCTCTGACTAGGACAGTGTCCTAACTAGATAAGAGAACAGTCTGCTCTGACTAGGACAGTGTCCTAACTAGATAAGAGAACAGTCTGCTCTGACTAGGACAGTGTCCTAACTAGATAAGAGAACAGTCTGCTCTGACTAGGACAGTGTCCTAACTAGATTAGAGAACAGTCTGCTCTGACTAGAACAGTGTCCTAACTAGATTAGATAACAGTCTGCTCTGACTAGGACAGTGTCCTAACTAGATAAGATAACAGTCTGTCCTGACTAGGACAGTGTCCTAACTAGATTAGATAACAGTCTGCTCTGACTAGGACAGTGTCCTAACTAGATGAGAGAACAGTCTGCTCTGACTAGGAGAGTGTTCTAACTAGATAAGAGAACAGTCTGCTCTGACTAGAACATTGTCCCAACTAGATTAGAGAACAGTCTGCTCTGACTAGAACAGTGCCCTAACTAGATAAGAGAACAGTCTGCTCTGACTAGGACAGTGCCCTAACTAGATTAGATAACAGTCTGCTCTGACTAGGACATTGCCCCAACTAGATTAGAGAACAGTCTGCAGCTGACTAGAACAGTGCCCTAACTAGATAAGAGAACAGTCTGCTCTGACTAGGACAGTGTCCTAACTAGATAAGAGAACAGTCTGCTCTGACTAGGACAGTGTCCTAACTAGATAACATAACAGTCTGCTCTGACTAGGAGAGTGTTCTAACTAGATTAGAGAACAGTCTGCAGCTGACTAGAACAGTGCCCTAACTAGATAACATAACAGTCTGCTCTGATTAGGAGAGTGTCCTAAATAGATTAGATAACAGTCTGCTCTGATTAGGAGAGTGTCCTAAATAGATTAGATAACATAACAGTCTGCTCTGATTAGGAGAGTGTCCTAAATAGATTAGATAACAGTCTGCTCTGATTAGGAGAGTGTCCAAAGTAGATTAGATAACAGTCTGCTCTGACTAGGACATTGCCCTAACTAGATAACATAACAGTCTGCTCTGATTAGGAGTTGTCCTAAATAGATTAGATAACAGTCTGCTCTGATTAGGAGAGTGTCCTAACTAGATTAGAGAACAGTCTGCTCTGATTAGGACATTGCCCTAACTAGATAACATAACAGTCTGCTCTGATTAGGATAGTGTCCTAAATAGATGAGAGAACAGTCTGCAGCTGCTTTGACTAGAATATTGTCCTAATTATATAAGAGAACAGTCTGTCCTGACTAGAACATTGTCCCAACTAGATAAGAGAACAGTCTGCAGCTGCTCTGACTAGAATATTGTCCTAACTATATAAGAGAACAGTCTGTCCTGACTAGAACATTGTCCTAACTAGATAAGAGAACATTCTGCAGCTGCTCTGACTAGAACAGTGTCCTAACTAGATGAGAGAACCTCTCTTAGTCTCACTTAAAGATTCACACACCATTACACAGCTATTCCCACACACTAAACACCTCCCACTCACATGAACACACATTTCCCAGTCATTGATGTCCTGGAGGGGCAGGGTATTATTTTCACAGGGGGCCCAGTGGTCCGTGTAGCCCTCTCTCCATGGGGGTAGGGGTATGTGTGCATGGTGTGTACGTGCGTGTATCTGTGTGTGTGCGCAGAGCATTAATTACCTGTGTGCTGCTCCGGCTGTGGTGGGGAGGCACAAAGGTCACCCCCGTTGAGGGGGTAATTATTAGGAAAATAGCTTTATAATTTACAGATGTCTGGTGCCATTCCTGTGAGGAAAGGAACCATATCATTCAGTGCTTTGTGAGAGGGGGGAGGCCCAGAAAGGCACACAGGTGTCCTACCTGACTGACCTTATGACCTCAGATACATACTGACATTATCAGGGCATTGATACTAAATTGAACGGTTCCCACTCATATCAGTCACCTGAGTAGGATAAGTAAAGGATATAGAGTAACCAGAATTATGATGTCAGGAGATATGACATCATATCCCACATTTAAATGTTTACATTTGACATGTTAGTCATTTAGCAGACGCTCTTATCCAGTTAGTGCATTCATCTTAAGATACTAGGTTGGACAACCACAAAACAGAGGCATTGAAAGTAAATGTTTCCTTAATAACGTAGCTGTCAGTAGAGTCCGAGCTAGAAGGAGGGGTGGGGTAGGGGTGGGGACGGTCAGGTGCAAGTGCTGGTTAATTAAAAGATTTTCATATTTTTTTATTTTTTTTGGGGGTGGGGGGGTCGAGGTAAGGATGAGGATTATTTAAGATACTGTTTGAAAGGTTTCAGATGTTTTTCGGAAGATGGGAAGGGACTCTGCTGGCTTAGCATTTCCACCATTGGAGTTCCAGGACAGAGAAGAGCTTGGACTGGACTGAGTGGGAGCTGCCCTCCCGTAGGGGTGGGCCAGGAAACCTGATGTGGCAGAATGGAGTGCTCGTGTTGGGGTGTAGGGTTTGAGCATAGCCTGAAGGTAGGGAGGGGCAGTTCCTCTTGCTGTTCTGTAGGTTAGCACCATGGTCTCGTAGTGGATGTGAACTTCAACTGGAAGCCAGTGGAATGTGCGGAGGAGTGGGGTGACAGGAGAGTACTTGGGGAGGTTGAAAACCAGGCGGGCTGTTGCGTTCTGGATAAGTTGCAGGGGTTTGATGGCACAAGCGGGGAGCCCAGCCTACAGTGCTTGGATTAGGACCTGCACCACTTCCTTTGTGAGGTAAGGTTGTACTCTACAGATGTTGTAGAGCATGAACCTACAGGAGCGGGTCACTGCTTTGATGTCTGCAGAGAACGACAGGGTGTTGTTCAGGGTCATGCCAACAATAGGAGAGTCCATGTGAGGATATGACGGAACCGGGTGACTTGGTGTATAGAGAGAAGAGGAGAGGGCCTAGAACCGAGCCCTGGGGGACACCAGCAGTGAGAGTACGTAGCCTGAGATGCCCAGCCCTGAGAGGGTGGAAAGGAGGATCTGATGGTTCACGGTGTCAAAGGCAGCAGATAGATCTAGGAGGATGAGAACAGAGGAGGGAGAGTCAGCTTTGGCAGTGTGGAGATACTCTGTGACAGAGAAGAGCAGTCTCAGTTGAGTGACCCGTCTTGAAGCCTGACTGGTTAGGGTCAAGAAGATCGTTCAGAGAAGAGAGAGATAATGAGAAAGTTGATCAGAGACAGCATGCTCAAAGTATTTTGGAATGAAAAGAAAGAAGGGATACATGTCTACAGTTTTTACGTCGGATGAGTAAAGTGTTGGTTTCTTGAGGAAGGGAGCAACTCGGGCCATTTTGAAGTCAGAGATGAAGCAGCAAGTGGTCAGAGATGAGTTGATGAGGGAAATGCGGAATGGGAGAAGGTCTCCAGAGATGGTCTGGAGAAGGGAGGATGGGATGGGGTTGAGCGGGCAGGTTGTCGGGTGGCCAGACCTCACTAGTTGCAGGATGTCATCTGGAGAGAGAGGGGAGAAAGAGGTCAAGGCGTAGGGTAGTTCTGTGTGAGTGAGACCAACAGACTCAATAGGCTCAGTGAATGAGTAGCAGATGTCGTCAACCTTTTTTTCAAAGTTGTTGACAAAATCGTCCGCAGAGAGGGAGGGGGGAGGGGTGGAGGATTAAGGAGGTAGGAGAAGATGGAAAAGTTTCATAGGGTTAGGAAATCTAGAGTGGTAGAAAATGGCTTTAGCAGTGGATACAGCGGAAGAGAAGGTAGAGAGTAGGGAGTGAAAGGATGATAGGCCCTCCAAAAGTTAATTTTCCTCAATTTTCGCTCAGCTGTCTGCAGCCCTGTTCTTTAAGCACGCAATGAGTCACTTACCCACAGAGCAGGAGGGGAGAGCCGAGCCGCCCGGGAGGAAAGGGGACAGTAGGAGTCATAGGATGTGGAATGGGAGGAGAGTAGGGCCGAAGAGACAGAATCAGGAGACAGAAGGGAGAAGGATTTAGCGGAAGGGAGAGATGATAGAAAAGAAGAGTAGTGGGAGAGAGGGATAGCGAATATTGTGACGGCACACAATATTCATGGTTAGGGTTGGAGGAAAGGGAGATAGAAAAGGAAACAAAGTAGTGATCAGAGACCTGGAGGGGGTTGTAGTGAGAATAGTAGGTGTGCAGCCTCTAGTGAAGATGAGGTCAAGCATATTGCCTGCCTTGTGAGGAGGGGAAAGAGGTAATTGAAAATAAATTAATCAAAGGCAGGTTGAAGTCACCAAGTAAATGAACTTATCAAGTTGCCAAGCTCTTTGAGAAACTCTCCAAGGGCACCTAGTGGGCGATCGATGACAATAATGTTAAGCTTGAGTCCATGCAAAAGCATGAGCCATGCTAACACACGCATACAAACAGACAGACACACACACACACACACACACACATACACACAATCACACAAACACACACACACACACACACTGCATTAACCCATTCCTTTACAAGCAACAACACAGCAACAGACACGGCCAGCGAGGGGCCTATGGGTTTTTGAATGAGAGCAGGGTACTGCAGTATAAAGATGTTCTGTCAGATTGGTTTTCCCAGATTGGTTTTCTCCTCTCCTGTAGACTGTCGGATCTCTTCAGCCTGCGTGCTCTGTCTGCCACTCACCCCACCACAGCAGAGACAGCATGGGGTCCAAGTCTCCTGACAGACAATGATCTCTCAATTCAAGGGGAAGTAATCACTTTAGTTGGAAGGGCAGCGTCCATTTTTGTGCCTTTATTAAAACAAGCCTTTAAATGAGTTCCTGTGGTCAACGGAGGCGGCGGAGCTGAGAAGATCACCACATGGCTGTTTTCTCTGAGTCAGGCTCTGGACAAGCTGCTTCACTCTACCTTACATGGACAAACATGAAGTTGGGTTTTATCAGAGAATGAATCGTTATCCCAATAATGTCGCACTACCACCATCACTATAGCCTCTACTGTCAGAGACAGCACCTGACAGCTGATCCAGCCATATACTTCTAGTGGTGTGAATCTCATCTGATCAGTTGTGCAGTCTTGGTGAGGTATCCACTCTTTGTTAAATAATTTAACTAATAATAATATTAATTTATGTTTTCACACAGGGCTATTAACTTTGTTGCAGTTCCATATCCAATGCTGTGCCTGACTGGTCTACATTGTTGATGCATGCAGAAAGTGCAGTGAAAAGATGTTGGTTAATGGTTGGTGGGGCAGCTCAGGACTCTAACATGTGGAAGTAATGCTGTGTGTCAGTGGGGAGAGGTATATCTAAATCTCCTCTGAAAAGAACCAACTCCTCAGCCCCAGCTTCTGCAGCGAAACTAACCGGCTAAAAGTGTCCAGCTATGAGGTCACGCACTCAGACACACAAACATACACACTCACACAGTCCAGAGATGGGCCGCAGTTTCCATGGGAGCACCTGCCAAATCCTTGATTGAGACGTATTTAAATGAAAATACCCTTAACCCTGATACACTATATATACAAAAGTATGTGGACACCCCTTCAAATGAGTGGATTTTGCTATTTCAGCCACACCTGTTGCTGAAAGGTGTATCAAATCGAGCACATAGCCATGCAATCTCCATAGAAACATTGGCAGTAGAACGGCTTTCCTGAAAAGCTCAGTGACTTTCAACATGGCATCGTCATAGGATGCTATCTTTCCAACAAGTGAGCTTGTTAAATTTGTGCTTGCTAAAGCTGCCGCGGTCAACTGAAAGTGCTGTTATTGTGAAGTGCAAAGTCTAGGAGCAACAACGGCTCAGCCACGAAGTGGTAGGCCACACAGGCTCACAGAATGGGATTGCTGAGTGCTGAAGAGTGTTGTGCCAAAAAATCGCCTATCCTTGGTTGCAACACTCACTATCGAGTTCCAAACTGCCTCTGGAAGCAACGTCAGCACAAGAACTGTTCGTCGGGAGCTTCATGAAATGGGTTTCCATGGCCAAACAGCCTCACACAAGCCTAAGATCACCATGCATAATGCCATGCGTCGGCTGGAGTGGTGTAAAGCTCGCCGCCATTGGACTGTGGAGCAGTGGAAACTCGTTCCCTGGAGTGATAAATCATACCTCACAATCTGGCAGTGCGACGGATGAATCTGGGTTTGGCGGATGCCAGGAGAAAGCTACCTGCCACAATGCATAGTGCCAACTGTACCTTTTGGTGGAGGAGGAATAATGGTCTGGGGCTGTTTTTCATAGTTCGGGCTCGGTCCTCTTAGTTCCAGTGAAGAGAAATCATAATGCTACAGCATACAGTACGATGACATTCTAGATGATTTTGCGCTTCCAACTTTGTGGAAACAGTTTGGGGAAGGCCCTTTCCTGTTTCAGCATGACAATGCCCTCATGCACAAGGCGAAGTTCATACAGAAATGGTTTGTTGAGATCGGTGTGGAAGAACTTGACAACAACCGCATCTACACATTTGGGATGGATTGGAACGCCGACTGCGAGCCAGGCCTAATCGCCCAACATCAGTGCCCAACCTCACTAATGCTCTTGTGGCTGAATGGAAGCAAGTCCCCTGCAGCAATGTTCCAGTGGAAAGCCTTCCCAGAAGAATGGAGGCTGTTATAACAGCAAAGGGGGACCAACTCCATATTAATGCCCATGATTTTGGAGTGCGATGTTGGACGAGTAGGTGTCCACATATTTTTGGTCATGTAGTGTACATTTCAGAACCCTCTCTCTCTTCTCTTGTTCTGTCCCTCTCCTTGTTTGTGCATGTTTGGGCATGACTGGTTGCACAGTGGACAGTAGAGGCCCAAAGGTTTTTAAGAAGAGTATCAAACCCGCTATGAGGGAATATGGAAACTAATCAACGAACACAAACGCAACAATGACGTCCAAGAGGGAGAGAGGGTGAGATGGGGAAAGGGCAACAGATGATTTAATTCAAGTTGTTGTGTTCATGCTTGAAAACCAGGACAGCCCTAATTCCTCTTTAATATGACTTTTAAAATGAAACTGAGCCGTTTGGAATGAGTTGGGAGTGGATAGAAGGAGGGAGGAGGGTGGGGGATATGAAGCTTGTGGATTTGGATGAGGACATCTCAAATAGTTTAAATGGCACAGTAAAGTTTATGTTTTCCCCTCAATTCTCCCCACTACTATCAGAGATTTGAGGAGGAGAGGCTCTGGGAGTGGAGGAAAAGACAGTGTGGATAACAGGATCTTCCTCAACATGTCTCCATGTGACCAAGGCTGTGTGCACATGCATGTTGGAACTTATATTTGTTCTACTGGAAATGTGTTGTTTGCGTATCCCAACTCTTCCTAAGACACCCTTGGAGAGTGAGGTAACAGCCAGGGTCTGAAATTCTCAACGGCGACCCTGGCATATTTAGGGCAAAGTGCATTGCTCAAGGTCACCGACAGATTTTTCACCTTGTTGGCTCGGGGATTCAAACTAGCGGCCTTTCACAGTGTTGTGTGTTACATATTACCAGAGTAGCTGTGGGGTAGCTTTGAGTAGGCACTGATAAGCTGGTCCATTATGGTCTGCCTTGACAAAGATCCCCAAGGAGCAGTACACCACAGAGACTATTCCTCTTGTTTAGCTCTAACATGACTCTGCCTTTTGTTTGCCGTTTACCTAGAACTTACACAAAAGGAAGCAGCTTAATAATCAACTGTGTTTTTCTCTTCCTGTGTGCAAATGTGCCGCGTTTTGAGTAATGTTCGTCTGAATTTAATTTGTACACCTTTGAACGTGTCTGCCAGTGAGTGTATGCATTTGTGTGCGTGTGTGTTAGCAGTACTGCCACTATATATGTGTGTGTGAGTGTTAGCAGTACTGCCTCTCTGTGTGTGTGTGTGTGTGTGTGTGTGTGTGTGTGTGTGTGTGTGTGTGTGTGTGTGTGTGTGTGTGTGTGTGTGTGTGTGTGTGTGTGTGTGTGTGTGTGTGTGTGTGAGTGTGTGTGTGTGTGTGTATGTGTGAGTGTTTCATTAATGTCCCTGGACAGTAAAATATGCTATACTTCTGTTCTAACTAGTGAATCACTTAGCTAGTTCTGGAGGCTACAGCTGCTCTGCTTTGTCCTGGAGAAATACAACACTGTCACTTGTGCTCCCTCTCCAGCCTCTAGGTCACCAGGCTGCTCGTTATGGCGCACACCTGTCACCATCGTTTCGCGCACCTGTGCGTCATCAGATTCACCTGGACTCCATCACCTTCCTGATTACCTTCCCTGTCACTCCCTTTGGTTCCATCCCCAGGCGTTATTGTTTCTGTTCCATTGTTAAGTCTGTGCTTCTTGATTTGATTTATGTTGCATTCATTTATTAAAACACTCGATTATCAGCGCAACGCGTTACAGAATAACGTCTCACCTAAGGGAAGCATCAGGGAGTGTTTTTTATTTATTTATTTTTTTGTGGGAATGACGTCGGGTCCGGGAGCTTCCTCAGTCGGATCGCCAGGCTCTCCTGACTCCGCTGGCTCATCAGGCTCTCAGTCCTCAGTCGGATCGCCAGGCTCTCATTCCTCAGTCGGATTGCCAGGCTCTCATGCCTCAGCCGGATTGCCAGGCTCTCATGCCTCAGCCGGATTGCCAGGCTCTCATGCCTGAGCCGGATTGCCAGGCTCTCATGCCTCAGCCGGATTGCCAGGCTCTCATGCCTCAGCCGGATCGCCAGGCTCTCATGCCTCAGCCGGATCGCCAGGCTCTCATGACTCCGCTGGCTCATCAGGCTCTCATGCCTCAGCTGGATCACCAGGCTCCCCTGCCTTTGCAGGATTGCCAGGCTCCCCTGATTCCACCGGTTAGTCAGGCTCTCATGCCTCAGCCGGTCTATCAGGGTCCTGCGCCCCAGTCGGCGACAGGTTCCCACGCATCAGCAGGGGTGAACCCGATTTTCAGCGCAACTCATTACAAACACAAAACTATAACCTGCGTTACATCCCAATAGCCTACACATCACTAACGCGCTCCCTCAACACATACATCCCACTGGGACAAAACTGGTTAAATCAACGTTGTTTCCACCTCATTTCATGTGAAGACAGTGAATCAACGTTGTTTCCACCTCATTTCATGTGAAGACAGTGAATCAACGTTGTTTCCACCTCATTTCATGTGAAGACAGTAAATCAACGTTGTTTCCACCTCATTTCATGTGAAGACAGTGAATCAACGTTGTTTCCACCTCATTTCATGTGACGACAGTGAATCAACATTGTTTCCACCTCATTTCATGTGAAGACAGTGAATCAACGTTGTTTCCACCTCATTTCATGTGAAGACAGTAAATCAACGTTGTTTCCACCTCATTTCATGTGAAGACAGTGAATCAACGTTGTTTCCACCTCATTTCATGTGAAGACAGTAAATCAACGTTGTTTCCACCTCATTTCATGTGAAGACAGTGAATCAACGTTGTTTCCACCTCATTTCATGTGAAGACAGTGAATCAACGTTGTTTCCACCTCATTTCATGTGAAGACAGTAAATCAACGTTGTTTCCACCTCATTTCATGTGAAGACAGTGAATCAACGTTGTTTCCACCTCATTTCATGTGAAGACAGTGAATCAACGTTGTTTCCACCTCATTTCATGTGAAGACAGTGAATCAACGTTGTTTCCACCTCATTTCATGTGAAGACAGTGAATCAACGTTGTTTCCACCTCATTTCATGTGAAGACAGTGAATCAACGTTGTTTCCACCTCATTTCATGTGAAGACAGTGAATCAACGTTGTTTCCACCTCATTTCATGTGAAGACAGTAAATCAACGTTGTTTCCACCTCATTTCATGTGAAGACAGTGAATCAACGTTGTTTCCACCTCATTTCATGTGAAGACAGTAAATCAACGTTGTTTCCACCTCATTTCATGTGAAGACAGTGAATCAACGTTGTTTCCACCTCATTTCATGTGAAGACAGTGAATCAACGTTGTTTCCACCTCATTTCATGTGAAGACAGTAAATCAACGTTGTTTCCACCTCATTTCATGTGAAGACAGTGAATCAACGTTGTTTCCACCTCATTTCATGTGAAGACAGTGAATCAACGTTGTTTCCACCTCATTTCATGTGAAGACAGTGAATCAACGTTGTTTCCACCTCATTTCATGTGAAGACAGTGAATCAACGTTGTTTCCACCTCATTTCATGTGAAGACAGTGAATCAACATTGTTTCCACCTCATTTCATGTGAAGACAGTGAATCAACGTTGTTTCCACCTCATTTCATGTGAAGACAGTGAATCAACGTTGTTTCCACCTCATTTCATGTGAAGACAGTGAATCAACGTTGTTTCCACCTCATTTCATGTGAAGACAGTAAATCAACGTTGTTTCCACCTCATTTCATGTGAAGACAGTGAATCAATGTTGTTTCCACCTCATTTCATGTGAAGACAGTGAATCAACGTTGTTTCCACCTCATTTCATGTGAAGACAGTGAATCAATGTTGTTTCCACCTCATTTCATGTGAAGACAGTAAATCAACGTTGTTTCCACCTCATTTCATGTGAAGACAGTGAATCAACGTTGTTTCCACCTCATTTCATGTGAAGACAGTGAATCAACGTTGTTTCCACCTCATTTCATGTGAAGACAGTGAATCAACGTTGTTTCCACCTCATTTCATGTGAAGACAGTAAATCAACGTTGTTTCCACCTCATTTCATGTGAAGACAGTGAATCAATGTTGTTTCCACCTCATTTCATGTGAAGACAGTAAATCAACGTTGTTTCCACCTCATTTCATGTGAAGACAGTAAATCAACGTTGTTTCCACCTCATTTCATGTGAAGACAGTGAATCAATGTGGGAAATCAATGTGGGAAACTGTATTCGCAAAAACTGCATTTTTTTTTAATCCAACTTCAAAAATAAATATATACTTTTTACCCCAATTTCTCATCCCTTGTCAGGGATTGTCCCTTGCAGGGATGTCTTGTCTCATCCCTGCAACTCCTGTACAGACTCGAGAGAGGCGAAGGCCGAGAGCCGTGCATCCTCAAAAAAAACATGACTCATGGCACTTCTTTTTGAAACACTGTTCACTTAACCCGGAAGCCAGCCGCACCAATGTGTTTGAGGAAATAGCTGGCTCCAGGCCCGCCATAAGGAGTCGCTAGAGCATAATGGGACAAGGACATCCCGGCCGGACAAACCCTAACCTAATTGTGCATCTCATGGGTCTCCCGGTCGGCTGAGACACATCCTGGGATCGAACCCAGGTCTGTAGTGACGCCTCAAGCACTGCGATGCAGTGCCTTAGACTGTTGCGCCACTCAGGAATCGTCACCCAACATTTAACCTATATCCAATGACGTGGTGATGTTTGCTTTGATTTCATGTTGAATTCACGTCAGTTGACACCTCAACCAAATGTAATCAAAACTAGACGTTGAACTGGTGTCTGTGCCCAGTGGGATATGTTCACATGTAAAGCATTTATCCCCTTGTGGTTGGTGTCAACAATGTCCTATAGGACGATAGATGGGCCTAAGTAAGTAAATAACTATCCCCCTATATCACACATATAGAAGGTCAGAGGGTTGTTTTAGCTTAATGATTTGGTGAGGGATGACAAAAGCCTAAAGCCCAAAGTCTAAATCCTAAAGCCCACCCAAGAGAATAGCCTCAACAGCAGTGGTTGGCGTGCAGATTGGTGATTTATGTTGACAGATATGGCACCCTGCCTGACACGCCACTGAGATCATTATGTAGGTGTAGCGCTCATCTACATATTTTTGCATATGACTTACAGCAAAACTAACTCCATGACATCATTTCAGATCACCTTTTTGAATGGATGGGGGGGATTAATCATTTCAGATCACATTTTTGAATAGATGGGGAGATTTATCATTTCAGATCACCTTTCTGAATGGATGGGGGGATTGATCATTTCAGATCACCTTTCTGAATGGATGGGGGGATTAATCATTTCAGATCACCTTTCTGAATGGATGGGGGGATTAATCATTTCAGATCACCTTTCTGAATGGATGGGGGGATTAATCATTTCAGATCACCTTTCTGAATGGATGAGGGGGATTAATAATTTCAGACCACCTTTCTGAATGGATGGGGGGATTAATCATTTCAGTGTGTTGTTATGGCTTTTTAAGTTAACACTTAGAATACATGTCAAATAAAAACCTAATCCTTCTCATTGTGTCATGGCATGGTTCATTAATAGTATGATAGTAAAAACATGTTTTATACGGTAATGGCAGGGTACCAACTCAATATTAGGAAGTTGCCTTGTACACTCAGTACTAGAGAATAAAGAGAGGGTTTCTTGGTCAGTATACATTCCCAAAGACTGAGCACCAACACACAGAGCTAAACACTGCACATCCATGTTTTACATCTGCTATTGTTTTATCTGGCTTACCTTTCTTATGTCTTGTTGTGACTTACTGTGTTCAAGAATGACCTCAAAATATTTCCTTTCATTTTGACTTCTCTTCGGAGTTCATTTGTTCTAAATGAGCCTACCCAGCAGAATCTATTTGGGGTTAGGTTAGGGAGGTTCTGTGTGTTTCAGATGTTATTCTGTGTCCAAAGCCAGACTCCTGAGCTCCTGCTCTCTGCTGAACGACTTAACGACCACCCCAGAAGGACGACATCACTTCCTGCTACCGCAGTCTGCCTCCGCTGAGAGAGACACGGTCGCCAAGGGAAACAGATAGGGGGAGAAAGGAGGAGAACATGACCTGCGATTTCTACACCCCTCCGCCATCCCCCCTCTCTCTAATCCCAGACAGTAAAAATGAACAGTGCGGGATATAGACATGACCAGCACTCACTCCGCCCCTCACTGCCCCTCGTTGTCACTCCCAGAGGGAGGGAGCTGATATTGGCCATGGCCCTCAGCAAACTCCCAGGCCCCAGGACAGACCTCCACCAGGCCTCCGGGGCTCCGGCTGTACTGTGATCTCCTAGCCAGGCTGCTGCTGAATGGGTGCCAGGACAGCACACAGCAATCTTCAACTCCCTTCCACTCTGTCCTCGTATTTCACTTTTCACCTCCGTGAAATCCTCAGTCTCTTACTCAATCTCCCCCTCTACTCAGTCTTTCTGTCTCCCTGTTCCCCTGTTCTTTCATGGTTGATTCTGTCTGGTTAGTGTTGTTGTGCTGGTACTGTTTCTGAGTGGTATGCATTTAGAAAGTAGAACAAGGCAGATGTTATGTTGATTGGTAGGGCGTGTGTGTGCGTGCATGTGTGTGTGTATTACCTTCCCAGTGCAGCGTCTTTCCAGGACAGCGGGAGGGAGATGTGATTTCATGTTTAGGTTGGATCCACTCTGACACTGATTGGGTCTGGTTCTGCAGAATCTCACATTTTTGTAATGTGAACTGAATGACAAGGTCAGTGTGTTTGTGTGTGTGTGTGTGTGTGTGTGTGTGTGTGTGTGTGTGTGTGTGTGTGTGTGTGTGTGTGTGTGTGTGTGTGTGTGTGTGTGTGTGTGTGTGTGTGTGTGTGTGTGTGTGTGTGCACGTGTGTTGCGAATTCAATGGAAAGTCCAGTGTTGGGGCCAACACTTTCTAGGTTGTGACAATGGCAACATCTGTCATTAGTTCACATAAACGGTGTCAGAGTACAGATATCCATTCATTCTTCATTAAATCCATGAATTCAGGTCACAATTTTATGTAAAATGCAGGTTAAACAGAGTTGAAACAATACAGATTGTTAAAAGTAGTGTCTCGGTTGTTCTCTAGTGAACCAGAGCCTTGTTCACATTGGAAATTTGAAGTGACTCAAATACAATTTTTTTGCATGTCTGATTGAAATGTGTTATTTTTCCTGCAGCCAAAAAGCACATAGAATCAGATTATTTCAAGCCACGTTTCAAACGTTTGAATTCCAATACAAATCTGACGCCTGGCCATACAACTTCTGTCCGAAAGGTCAAATATGATTTATTTACCCTCAACTGTTCTTTAGACTGCTTTTGGCATACCTTGTTGCTTTCCAGCTACTTTGTTGACAATTTGACAAGAACATGTGGTAGGCAACTAGCTTGTTAATAGTTTACAAACAAATGAGTGAATGTTCTAGAAAGCTAAACCGCTAACTAGTTGACTGCTGTGGCTAGCCAGAAAGCTAAACAGCTACCTACCTAGCTAGTTGACTGCTGTGGCTAGCCAGAAAGCTAAACAGCTACCTACCTAGCTAGTTGACTACTATGGCTAGCCAGAAAGCTAAATAGATACCTAGCTACCTAGTTGACTGCTATGGCTAGCCAGAAAGGTAAACAGCTACCTACCTAGCTAGTTGACTGCTATGGCTAGCCAGAAAGCTAAATAGATACCTAGCTACCTAGTTGACTGCTATGGCTAGCCAGAAAGCTGAACAGCTACCTAGCTACCTAGTTGACTGCTGTGGCTTGCCAAAAAGCTAAACAGCTCCCTACCTAGCTAGTTGACTGTGATGGCTAGCCAGAAAGCTATACAGCTACCTAGCTACCTAGTTGACTGCTGTGGCTAGCCAGAAAAGACTCATTTTGAAAGTTGGATCTCCTTCCTGAGGCTTTAATAAAATCAGATGCGTACGTCCTTCCACCATCCCCAATGTCCTAGCAAACCTACACCTTATTGAAGCTGACAGCGCTCACTGTTGCCCCCAGTGGCCAGTTTCCACATCATCTCTCAATGTCTTCAGACATGAATGGACATTGAATACTGACTTGTATAATGGGTGACCTGGCTGTGTGAACAAGGATAAAGTTATCTCTCCTCCATGACTTTCATGCCTGTTTATGTCTTTGGTGAAGGCAGTAATCTGTTCCACCTGTGCTAGTCAGAAACCACATTCAGAAAACACTCATTAGACACGTTATTAAAGACCCTTCATCTAACAGAAGCTTAGTGGAATACATTGATTGTACTTGTATTGCTCACTCATGGTCTGGGTATGGTAAGAGACTGCTTTCAACTGCTTTCAATGTCTCTCTCTTTTTTTCTGTGTGTGTGTGTGCGGGGGGTAACAGATCTGGAGGTATGAGGTGAGAGACTTCTCATTGACAGGTCAGCTTTAACTCATCTGCTCCTACACCGACACGTGTTGACACACACACACACACACACACACACACACACACACACACACACACACACACACACACACACACACACACAGACACACACACACACACACACACACACACACACACACACACACACACAATCCATTGGACATATGCGGTTGGAATAAATGATCTGACCATGTAAAGCTCCCTCCCTTACCCATCTCTGCCTCGGTCTCTCATCTTTCCCTCCCTTACCCATCTCTGCCTCGGTCTCTCATCTTTCCCTCCCCCATCACTGCTTCCCTTTCTCATCTCTCTCTCTCTCATCTCCCCCTCCCTCCCACACTCCCTCCCAGGACAGGTTCAGGGTAAGGGCAGATGTAGGGAGGGAGTAAGGGGGGCAGTATGGCTGCCTGGAGGGATGGAGGAGGATAAAAGGGGTGTAGTAATGATTCCTGGCCAAACGAGGTGCAGCCGAGTCTTCTAATGAGGTGACATGTTCCTCTGTAAACCGACTCTGACAGAACAGGCCCTTGTTGCTCGCACCATGCTGTAGTATTACAGATAGAGGACAGGAAAGAGAGCAGAGGATGAGAGGAGAGGGGGATCCGCAGAAACAACATTAGAGCAACACTCATCCACCTATGATGGAACACATACACTCATTGAGTCACTCAGTGTCACTCACAGCCAACACTCATCCACCTATGACAGAACACATACACTCATTGAGTCACTCACAGTGTCACTCACAGCCAAGGACGAGGAGAGAAATTGACCGGTGAAGAGAGAGAGGGAGAGGAAGAAAGAGAGCTACCCACAGGCATGGAATGACTCATGGTGAAGGAGGAAGAAAAATGTAGAGAGAGGGTGGCGGTGGAGACAGAGCGAGGGAGAGGAAGAGGAGGAAGAAAGCAACACACAGTCATGGACTGACTCACGGTCAAGGAGGAAGAGATGAAAGACATAAGAAGAGAGGGAATGAAGGAGATGGTTATGGAGAAAGTGAGAGTGGGGGAGTCAACATGGTGGGGGGGGGGGGGCTCGCATAGGTAGGTGCATTTCAAATTTACAGCCTTTGGTCGCTTAAGATAAACGCAGACATTAATATCATTACCGCCGTGTGTTACGATAAGCCTTCCTCTGCTGGGGCCAAAGGCCTCTGTTTTATGGCTCTTTTATTTAGTAACCTTCTATGGTTTATGTGACCCCCCCCCCCCACACACACACACACACACACACGCACACACACACACACACGCACACACACACACACACACACACACACACACATAGACTAATGCTATAACTCTCTGCCTCATCAAAGAACGTCATTGTGTAGTTATTATTCAGCATATTATCCAGATATCAATGCTGGCATAGACTCAAACTACACACACACTCTCACACTCGCTTAGACAGACACACATATAAACACTTTTGCACACACAAAAACACGTACATACCCAGACACCTTGTCTACATGTTTACAGTCTATAAAGATTATAAATAAAATGAGATGCCTTTACAGGATTCTATTTGTGTGCATGAGGAGGTCATCTGATACCAGTATGCTTTCAGTAGAATGGCCTTGGAGTCTTAGCATTCTCTGGCATTAGGTTGGCCAGGAATAGAGAGATGTTGAGTGTGAAGTCAGAGTAATTCACTACATCTTATCTTACTGTCAGTCAATAGTTCAATATTGACCAAGGCACATACACTATGTTTATTATCGTGCACTTACACATTATGGCCAACATTTCCATAATGCCCATGTGGAGGAAAGGTAACCCTGTAATTCAGGGTTCATTAAACCTCTATCTGCACAGGATTGACATTTTTGACATTTTCCACTGAGCATAAGCAGAGATTGAAGAGAGGGGGGAGAGAAGGAGAGGGGGCAGGAGAAATGGGAGAGACGAGAGAGAGTTTATTTCCCAAGGCATTCCAAGCGTACCTGTCTGCTACCAAAGGCCCTCTCGTCTTTATTGCATCCCAGCACTGGTATGCTTTTGATAGAGAGAGACATGCACGGCCATGACACAAAGCAAGGAAATATATTATTGGACCTCAATTTCTCTAAAGTAAATGGTAAGACTCCACAATCTACAGACTGTGTGGAGCGGAAAAGCTCAAGAAATTGTCAAAGACTCCAGTCACCGAAGTCATAGACTGTTCTCTCTACTTCTAGTGGTACTGGAGTGCCAAGTCTAGGACCAAAAAGCTCCTTAACAGCTTCTACCCCCAAGCCATAAGACTAATGAAACGCCCACCCGGACTATTTGCATTGACACCCCCACTCACAATTGTTTTTACACTGCTGCTACTCGCTGTTTATTATCTATGCATAGTCACTTTACCCCTACCTACATGTACAAATTAATGTACCTTGACTAACCTGTACCCCTGCACATTGACACGGTACCGATAGCCCCTATATCTTGCCTCGATATTGTTATTTTATTGTCTTACTCTTGATTATTTTCTACTTTAGTTTATTTGGTAAATATTTTCTTACATTTTTGTTAGTTTACTATTCTTATGGGGACTTCTGGTCCCCACAAGTATAGCTAAACACGTCCACAGACACACACAATGATCCCTTGATGATCGTGCTCAGCAGTTAGAATAGTCATTACCAATGTAAATACATCTGCATGTATATGGTCAGTCCTAGCGAAGAGAAAGAAGAGAACGGCAGGAGCTAGTGTTCTGCTCTCTCACTGCAGGTCTAGTTTGGCGGTGAAGCAGAGAGTGGAGAGCTGCAGAAGTAGAAGTAGTCCCTGCGCAATGTCTAATATCAAATAAGTCTCAAAGTATTGCTCGCCTGAGGTAGAATACCTCATGATAAGCTGTAGACGACACTATCTGACAAGAGAGTTCTCATCTACAGTATATTATTCGTAGCCATCTATTTACCACCACAAAACAATGCTAGCACAAAGACCACACTCAACGAGCTGTATAAGGCCCTAAGCAAACAAGAAAATGCTCATCCAGAAGTGGTGATCTTAGTGTCTGGGGACTTTAATGCAGACAAACTTACATCCATTTTACCTCATTACAACCAGCATGTCACATGTGCAACCAGAGGGAAAGAAACTCTAGACCACCTTTACTCCACACACAGAAACGCATACAAAGCTCTCCCTCGCCCTCCATTTGGAAAATCTGATCATAATTACATCCTCCTGATTCCTGCTTACAAGCATAAACTATAGCAGGAAGTACTAGTGACTCGCTCAATAAAGAAGTGGTAAGATGACACGGATGCTACGCTACAGGACTGTTTTGCTAGCACAGACTGGAATATGTTCTGAGATTCATCCAATAGCATTGAAGAGTATGCCACCTCAGTCACCGGCTTCATCAATAAGTGCCCATAGTGACTGTACATCCCCATAGTGACCGTACGTACATTTCCCAACAAGAAGCCATGGATTACAGGCAACACCCATATGAAACTAAAGGCTAGAGCTGCCACTTTCAAGGAGCGGGACACTAATCCAGACGCGTATAAGAAATCCCACTATTCCCTTAGACAAACCATCAAACAGGCAAAGCGTCAGTACAGGACTAAGATTGAATCCTACTACACCGGCTCTGACACTCGTTGGATGTGGCAGGGCTTGTTAAATCTTACGGTCTATGAAGGGAAACCCAGCCATGAGCAGCCCAGTGACATGAGCCTACCAGATAAGCTAAATGCCTTGTATGCTCGTTTCGAGGCAAGCAACACTGAAGCATGCATAAGAGCACCAGCTGTTCCGTATGACTGTGTGATCACGATCTCCGTAGCCGATGTGAGCAAGACATTTAAACAGGTCAACATTCACAAAGCCGTGGGGCCAGACAGATTGCCAGGATGTGTACTCAAAGCATGTGCGGATGTCAAAAGGTGAGTGTAGCTGGTGCATGAAGTCAGGCGCAGGAGAGCAGAATGAGTGAGCAACGTACTTTACTCAACAAGGCACAAGGTAACAATTACACTTGACCAAAACAAGACGGTAAAGATAACGCACGGGTGAACACAGCACCCGTCAAAAAAACAGCCATCAAAATAAATCTAACTTAACATGAATAATCCTGTACAACACCATGGGGGAAACAGAGGGTTTAAATTCAGGAACAAATAATTGTGAAATGGACAAAACCAAAGGAAAAAGAAAAGTGGATCGGCGATGGCTAGTAGCCGAGCGCCGCCCGAACAAGGAGATGCACCGACTTCGGCGGAAGTCGTGACAGTGGACCAACTGGCAAGTGTCTTTACTGATATTATCAACCTCTCCATGGCAGAGTCTGTAATGCCCACATTTTTCAAACAGACCACCATAGTTCCTGTGCCCGAGAAAGCGAAGGTAACCTACCTAAATGATTACCGGCCTGTAGCACTCATGTCGGTAGCCATGAAGTGCTTTGAAAGGTTGGTCATGGCTCACATCAACACCATCATGTCCCCAACAGATCCACAGATAACACAATCTCAATCACACTCCACGCTGTCCTTTCCCACCTGGAATAAAGGAACAAATACGTGAGAATGATGTTCATTGACAACAGCTCAGCGTTCAATGCCATAGTGCCCACAAAACTCATCACTAAGCTAAGGACCCTGGAACTAAACACCTCCCTCTGCAACTGGATCCTGGACTTCCTGACAGGCCACCCCCAGGTGGTAAGGGGAGGCAACAACACATCTGCCACGCTGATCCTCAACATTGGGACCTCTCAGGGGTGCGTGCTTAGTCCCCTCATGTACTCCCTGTTCACCCACGACTGCGTGGCCAAGCACGACTCCAACACCATCATTAAGTTTGCTGATGACACAACAGTGATAGGCCTAATCAATGATAACTGAGACAGCCTATAGGGAGGAGGTCAGAGACCTGGAAGTGTGGTGCCAGGACAACAACCTCTCCTTCAATGTGAGCAAGACAATGGAGCTGATTGTGGACTATGGGAAAAGTAGTGCCAATTTGATTTAAACAGGCCCCCAATAACATCGACAGGTCTGAAGTGGAGTGTGTCGAGACTTTCAAGTTCCTTAGTGTCCACATCACCAACAAACTATCATGGTCCAAACACACCAAGACAATTGTGAAGAGGACACAACAACACCTTTTCTCCTTCAGGAGACAGAAAATATTTGTCATGGGTCCCCAGATCCTCAAAAAGTTCTACAGCTGCACCATCGAGAGCATCACCGCCTGGTATGGCAACTGCTCGGCATCTAACAGTAAGGCACTACAGAGGGAGGTGCGTATGGCCCAGTACATCACTGGGGCCAAGCTTCCTGCCGTCCAGAACCTACAGCTGAAGTCTGAAGTTTATTACACCTCTGCCAAATACATTTAAACTCAGTCATTCACAATTCCTGACATTTAATCCTAGAAAAAATGCCAAGTCTTAGGTCAGTTAGGATCACCAATTTATTTTAAGAATGTGAAATGTCAGAATAATAGTAGAGGGAATGATTTATTTCAGCATTGATTTCTTTCATCACATTCCCAGTGGGTCAGAAGTTGACATATACTCAATTAGTATTTGGTATTATTGCCTTTAAATTGTTTAGCTTGGGTCAAATGTTGTGGGTAGCCTTCCACAAGATTCCCACAATAAGTTGGGTGAATTCTGGTCGATTCCTCTGACAGAGCTGGTGTAACTGAGTCAGGTTTGTCGGCCTCCTTGCTCGCACAAGCTTTTTTAGTTCTGCCCACACATTTTCTACGGGATTAAGGTCAGGGCTTTGCAAGCATCCCCCTTTTTCCTCCAAACATAACTATGATCATTATGGCCAAACAGTTCTATTTTAGTTTCATCAGACCAGAGGACATTTCTCCAAAAAGTACGATCTTTGTCCCCATGTGCAGTTGCAAAACGTAGTCTGGCTTTTTTTGGCAGTTTTGGAGCAGTGGCTTCTTCCTTGCTGAGTGGCCTTTCAGGATATATCATTAAAGGACTCGTTTTATTGTGGATATAAATACTTTTGTACCTGTTTCCTACAGGTGCTTTGCTATTGTTCTGGGATTGATTTGCACTTTTCGCACCAAACTACGTTCATCTCTAGGAGACAGAACGTGTCTCCTTCCTGAGTGGTATGACAGCTGCATGGTCCCATGGTGTTTATACTTGCATACTATTGTTTGTACAGATGAACCTGGTACCTTCAGGCGTTTGGAAATTGCTCCCAAGGATGAACCAGACTTGTGGAGGTCTAAAAAAAAATGTCTGAAGTCTTGGCTGATTTCTTTAGATTTTCCCATGATGTCAAGCAAAGAGGCACTGAGTTTGAAGGTAGGCCTTGAAATACATCCACAGGTACACCTCCAATTGACTCAAATTATGCCAATTAGCCTATCAGAAGCTTTCAAAAGCCACGACATCATCTGGAATTATCCAAGCTGTTTAAATGCACAGTCAATTTAGTGTATGTAAACTTCTGACCCATTGGAATTGTGATACAGTGAATTCTAAGTGAAATAATCTGTCTGTAAACATTTGTTGGAAAGATGTCCTAACAGACCTGCCAACATACTTAGATGTAGATGTCCTAACAGACCTGCCAACATACTTAGATGTAGATGTCCTAACAGACTTGCCAACAGACTTAGATGTAGATGTCCTAACAGACCTGCCAACAGACTTAGATGTAGATGTCCTAACAGACCTGCCAACAGACTTAGATGTAGATGTCCTAACAGACCTGCCAACAGACTTAGATGTAGATGTCCTAACAGACTTGCCAAAACTATAGTTTGTCAACAAGAAATTTGTGGAGTGGTTTAAAATGAGTTTTAATGACTCTAACCTAAGAGTGTGTAAACTTCCAATTTCAACTGTATATACTAGGCAGTGTCAGAGAAAGGCCCAAAGAATTTCAAAGACCCCAGTTTCCCAAGCCATAGACTGTTCTCTCTGCTACCCCCCCCCCCCCCTTCTTTTTACACTGCTGCTACTCGCTGTTTATTATCTATGCATAGTCACTTTCCAAATGACTTCGACCAACCTGTACCCCCGCACGTTGACATGGTACCGGTACCCCTGTACGTAGCCTCGTTATTATTTTGTAATTGCCTTTTCACTTTTTTTTACTCTTTTTTTTTAACTTTAGTTTATTTTGTTAGTATTTTCTTAACTCTATTTCTTGAACTGCATTGTTGGTTAACGACTTGTAAGTAAGCATTTCACGATGACAAATAAAATGTGATTTGATTTGTACCGTACTGTAGAGCGTACTGCGAAGCACGGATGTTCTATTCTTCCCGCATTGTGATTGGATTGATGTGCCGGGCTGTGCTGCTGCAGTCAAGGCCAGCGACTCGGCGGGGGGGAGGTGAACCTTGGAGATACAGGATGGACGGCAGGAGATATACGAGCCTAACGGCTTTTTCATTAAGCACCCTGTCATTATGAAAAAGGCCTTTCTTTCTGCTCCTTTTCTCTCGTCTCCTTTCCTCCTTTTTTCCCTCTAATAGTTTTCCGTTCAAGGTCAGCCGTCGTTTGGGTTTATGTGGACGGAGAGGAGGAGAGGAGGAGAGGAGGAGAAGGGAGGGAGGCGGTGGATGAACAGTGGGCTCTGTTCTGTTCTGCACCACCAGGAGAGCGATGGGACTCAGGGAGGGAGATAGATCATGAGAGCCTGACTGAGCAGAGGTGCTGACATTGCAGCATGTAGATTTAGTAAAGGGCAAAGTGCAACACCTCCCCTAATGGTGAATGGCTTGGTATGTGTAACATTGAATTGATTTAACACTTCCCTCTAAACCATTTGTTTGGGTTTTTACACTTTACAGTGTTTTTGTAGGCAGAGACAGGGTGGCCATCTTGCCCTTTTTTTATTGGCCTGCATGTACTTTACTCTCCCCCAGCCCATTTGATCTAGCCAGAAGAATGTTAAATATATGTTTTAATTCAGAACTGTGTTGAGGTGGTGGGCTCTGTGTTTAATCCAGAACTATGTTGAGGTGGTGGGCTCTGTGTTTAATCCAGAACTATGTTGAGGTAGTGAGTTTTGTGTTGAATCCAGAACTATGTTGAGGTAGTGAGTTCTGTGTTGAATCCAGAACTATATTGAGGTAGTGAGTTCTGTGTTGAATCCAGAACTATATTGAGGTGGTGAGTTCTGTGTTGAATCCAGAACTATGTTGAGGTAGTGAGTTCTGTGTTGAATCCAGAACTATGTTGAGGTAGTGAGTTCTGTGTTGAATCCAGAACTATGTTGAGGTAGTGAGTTCTGTGTTGAATCCAGAACTATGTTGAGGTAGTGAGTTCTGTGTTGAATCCAGAACTATGTTGAGGTAGTGAGTTCTGTGTTGAATCCAGAACTATGTTGAGGTAGTGAGTTCTGTGTTGAATCCAGAACTATGTTTAGGTAGTGGGCTCTGTGTTTAATCCAGAACTATGTTGAGGTGGTGGGCTGTGTTGAATCCAGAACTATGTTGAGGTGGTGGGCTCTGTGTTGAATCCAGAACTATGTTGAGGTAGTGGGCTCTGTGTTTAATCCAGAACTATGTTGAGGTGGTGGGCTCTGTGTTTAATCCAGAACTATGTTGAGGTAGTGGGCTCTGTGTTTAATCCAGAACTATGTTGAGGTAGTGAGTTCTGTGTTGAATCCAGAACTATGTTGAGGTAGTGAGTTCTGTGTTGAATCCAGAACTATGTTGAGGTAGTGGGCTCTGTAGGATCAATACTCACAAATTAATGAATCTCTCTACACACTCTTCTCCTCCACTCTTCCTTCTAAACTTTCTTTTTAACAACCATGTCCCTAAGCACACCCTCACGTTCCCCTCACGTTCACCTCACATTCCCCTAAGCACACCCTCACATTCCCCTCACATTCCCCTAAGCACACCTTCACATCCCCCTCACATTCCCCTAAACAGATCCTCACATTCCTCTAAGCACACCCTCATGTTCCCTACACATCCTCCTTGACATGGTGGCCGAAAATATAACATTTGTTATATTTTTTTGGTTCCCAAAAAAAGCCCATAACTCAGGCACCCTTTCCCTCCCCTGGTCGTAAAGAGAGAGAACAGAGGGAGGAGGAATTAAAGGCAAGTTGCTGCTTTCTGGGGTTAGACAGGAACATAAATCCTCTGGGTCATCAGAGAAGAGGGGTGTAGAGGAGTGTACACAGCTCTGGGCCATCAGAGAGGAGGGGTGTAGAGGAGTACACACAGCTCTGGTCAGAGAGGAGGGGTGTAGAGGAGTGTACACAGCTCTGGTCAGAGAGGAGGGGTGTAGAGGAGTACACACAGCTCTGGTCAGAGAGGAGGGGTGTAGAGGAGTGTACACAGCTCTGGGCCGTCAGAGAGGAGGGGTGTAGAGGGGTGTACACAGCTCTGGTCAGAGAGGAGGGATGTAGAGGGGTGCACACAGCTCTGGTCAGAGAGGAGGGGTGTAGAGGGGTGCAGTATCAGTTGACTTTCTGGGGTAGTAAACTCCAAACAAAAAGCAGTCTGCATTCTTCAGTTTGAAAAATGGTTCCCCCTTGCACGCTCAAATCAAATCAAATCAAATTGAATTGGACACATACACATGTTTAGCAGATGTTATTGTGGGTGTAGCGAAATACTTGTGTTTCTAGCTCCAACAGTGCAGTATTGTCTAACAATTCACAGCACTACACACCAATCTAAAAGTAAATGAATGGAATTAAGGAATATATAAATATTAAGATGAGTAATGTTGGAGTGGCATAGACTAAAATACAGTAGCATAGAAAATAGTTTTTACATATACATATGAGATGAGTAAAGCAAAGATATGTAAACATTATAAAGTGACTAGTGTTCCATTATTAAAGTGGCCAGTGATTTCAAGTCTATGTATACAGGGAAGCAGCCTTTAAGGTGCAAGGTTACATAACCGGGTGGAACACAAACACTCGCACACACACGCAAGCCACGCAAGCCACGCAAGCCACGCACGCACCCACACAAACAAACACACATACACACACGCAAGCCACGCACGCACCCACACAAACAAACACACACACACATACACACACAAACTGGCTTCCTCTCTTTCTCACCCCTTATTTGTATCTATTTGATGTCCCTTTTCCTCCTCCCCTAGCAGCACTGTAGTAGACCATAAGTGCTGAGCGCTGTGATACGTTGATGAAGGTCTGTTCTCTGTGTATATTTATGTTATTTTTATGGGCTGCATGAATAATGCATGAGAGACCATTGTGGCGCTGTGCAGAGTAAGGACGTAAATCGATAGGTATTAACTTTGGCTGACGTAAATGATACAGTTGAAGTCGAAAGTTTACATACACTTAGGTTGGAGTCATTAAAACTCGTTTTTCAACCACTCCACAAAATTCTTGTTAAGTCGGTTAGGACATCTACTTTGTGCATGACACAAGTCATTTTTCCAACAATTGTTTACAGATTATTTCACATATAATTCACTGTATCACAATTCCAGTGGGTCAGAAGTTTACATACACTAAGTTAACACTAAGAAACTAAAATAGAACTGTTTGGCCATAATGACCATCGGTTATGTTTGGAGGAAAAAGGGGGAGGCTTGCAAGCCGAAGAACACCATCCCAACCGTGAAGCACGGGGGTGACAGCATCATGTTGTGGGGGAGCTTTGCTGCAGAAGGGACTGGTGCACTTCACAAAATAGATGGCATCATGAGGCAGAAAAATGACGTGGATATATTGAAGACACAGTCAGACATCAGTCAGGAAGTTAAAGCTAAAGCTTGGTCGCAAATGGGTCTTCCAAACGGACCATGACCTCAAGCATGCTTTCAAAGTTGTGGCCAAATGGCTTAAGGACAACAAAGTCAAGGTATTGGAGTGGCCATCACAAAGCCCTGTCCTCAATCCCATAGAAAATTTGTGCGCAGAACTGAAAAAGCATGTGCGAGCAAGGAGGCCTACAAACCTGACACAGTTACACCAGTTCTGTCAGGAGGAATGGGCCAAAATTCACCCAATTTATTGTGGGAAGCTTGTGGAAGGCTCCCCAAAATATTTGACCCAAGTTAAACAATTTAAAGGCAATGCTACCAAATACTATTTGAGTGTATGTAAACTTCTGACCCCCCCGGGAATGTGATGAATTAAATTAAAGCTGAAATAAATTGTTATTATTTTTCTTACATTTCACATTCTTAAAATAAAGTGGTGATTCTAACTGAACTAAGACAGGGAATTTGTACTTGGATTAAATGTCAGGAATTGTGAAAAATATAATTTAAATGTATTTGGCTGAGGTGTATGTAAACTTCTGACTTCAACTGTATCTCCCACAATCAGAGTTCCCACCTCTGTTTCTCCAGGCTCACTGTCTGGAGCAGCAGGGCTTGCTGTACCATAACGTCTGTCACTGAAGCACCTCTGTTTATCCAGGCTCACTGTCTGGAGCAGAAGGGCTTGCTGTACCATAACGTCTGTCACTGAAGCACCTCTGTTTCACCAGGCTCACTGTCTGGAGCAGCAGGGCTTGCTGTACCATAACGTCTGTCACTGAAGCACCTCTGTTTCTCCAGGCTCACTGTCTGGAGCAGCAGGGCTTGCTGTACCATAACGTCTGTCACTGAAGCACCTCTGTTTCTCCAGGCTCACTGTCTGGAGCAGCAGGGCTTGCTGTACCATAACGTCTGTCACTGAAGCACCTCTGTTTCTCCAGGCTCACTGTCTGGAGCAGCAGGGCTTGCTGTACCATAACGTCTGTAACTGAAGCACCTCTGTTTCTCCAGGCTCACTGTCTGGAGCAGCAGGGCTTGCTGTACCATAACGTCTGTCACTGAAGCACCTCTGTTTCACCAGGCTCACTGTCTGGAGCAGAAGGGCTTGCTGTACCATAAGGTCTGTCACTGAAGCACCTCTGTTTCTCCAGGCTCACTGTCTGTAGCAGCAGGGCTTGCTGTACCATAACGTCTGTCACTGAAGCACCTCTGTTTCTCCAGGCTCACTGTCTGGAGCAGAAGGGCTTGCTGTACCATAACGTCTGTCACTGAAGCACCTCTGTTTCTCCAGGCTCACTGTCTGGAGCAGAAGGGCTTGCTGTACCATAACGTCTGTCACTGAAGCACCTCTGTTTCTCCAGGCTCACTGTCTGGAGCAGCAGGGCTTGCTGTACCATAACGTCTGTAACTGAAGCACCTCTGTTTCTCCAGGCTCACTGTCTGGAGCAGCAGGGCTTGCTGTACCATAACGTCTGTCACTGAAGCACCTCTGTTTCTCCAGGCTCACTGTCTGGAGCAGCAGGGCTTGCTGTACCATAACGTCTGTCACTGAAGCACCTCTGTTTCACCAGGCTCACTGTCTGGAGCAGAAGGGCTTGCTGTACCATAACATCTGTCACTGAAGCACCTCTGCTTAAGTCCTAACAGAAACCCATAACTATGAATAAAGGGGTGAGAGAATGGAATTTGGTGTCGTCTCTGTCTGTCTCCACGAATGTGAAATGTTTCTTATTGTGAGATGTGTTGTGGGGGTAACTATAGAATAAATGTTTCTCATTGTGAGATGTGTTGTGGGGGTAACTATAGAATAAATGTTTCTCATTGTGAGATGTGTTGTGGGGGTAACTATAGAATAAATGTTTCTCATTGTGAGATGTGTTGTTGGGGTAACTATAGAATAAATGTTTCTCATTGTGAGATGTGTTGTGGGGGTAACTATAGAATAAATGTTTCTCATTGTGAGATGTGTTGTGGGGGTAAGTGTTATTCATCTCATATGTATATACTGTACTCTATATCATCTACTGCATCTTTATGTAATACATGTATCACTAGTCACTTTAACTATGCCACTTTGTTTACATACTCATCTCATATGTATATACTGCACTCAATACCATCTACTTACTGTATCTTGCCTATGCCGCTCTGTACCATCACTCATTCATATATCTTTATGTACATATTCTTTATCCCCTTACACTTGTGTCTGTCTATAAGGTAGTAGTTTTGGAATTGTTAGCTAGATTACTTGTTGGTTATTACTGCATTGTCGGAACTAGAACCACAAGCATTTCGCTACACTCGCATTAACATCTGCTAACCATGTGTATGTGACAAATCAAATTTGATTTGATTTGATTTAGAATAAATGTTTCTCATTGTGAGATGTGTTGTGGAGGTAAGTGTATAGAATAAATGTTTCTCATTGTGAGATGTGTTGTTGGGGTAAGTGTATAGAATAAATGTTTCTCATTCTGAGATGTGTTGTTGGGGTAAGTGTATAGAATAAATGTTTCTCATTCTGAGATGTGTTGTTGGGGTAAGTGTATAGAATAAATGTTTCTCATTCTGAGATGTGTTGTTGGGGTAAGTGTATAGAATAAATGTTTCTCATTCTGAGATGTGTTGTTGGGGTAAGTGTTATTCATCTCATATGTATATGTATATACTGTACTCTATATCATCTACTGCATCTTTATGTAATACATGTATCACTAGTCACTTTAACTATGCCACTTTGTTTACATACTCATCTCATATGTATATACTGCACTCAATACCATCTACTTACTGTATCTTGCCTATGCCGCTCTGTACCATCACTCATTCATATATCTTTATGTACATATTCTTTATCCCCTTACACTTGTGTCTGTCTATAAGGTAGTAGTTTTGGAATTGTTAGCTAGATTACTTGTTGGTTATTACTGCATTGTCGGAACTAGAACCACAAGCATTTCGCTACACTCGCATTAACATCTGCTAACCATGTGTATGTGACAAATCAAATTTGATTTGATTTGATTTAGAATAAATGTTTCTCATTGTGAGATGTGTTGTGGAGGTAAGTGTATAGAATAAATGTTTCTCATTGTGAGATGTGTTGTTGGGGTAAGTGTATAGAATAAATGTTTCTCATTCTGAGATGTGTTGTTGGGGTAACTGTATAGAAAAATGTTTCTCATTGTGAGATGTGTTGTGGAGGTAAGTGTATAGAATAAATGTTTCTCATTGTGAGATGTGTTGTTGGGGTAAGTGTATAGAATAAATGTTTCTCATTCTGAGATGTGTTGTTGGGGTAAGTGTATAGAATAAATGTTTCTCATTCTGAGATGTGTTGTTGGGGTAAGTGTATAGAATAAATGTTTCTCATTCT